>NC_058405.1:20378120-20438457 GCF_002201575.2 Neomonachus schauinslandi | reverse complement strand
TTTCTTTCTTTCTTTCTTTCTTTCTTTCTTTCTTTCTTTCTTTCTTTCTTTCTTTCTTTCTTTCTTTCTTTCCTTTTCTTTCTTCTTTCTTTCCTTCCTTCTTTCTTTCTTTTTCTTTTTTCTTTTTTTCTTTTTTCTTTTTTTCTTTTCTTTCTTTCTTTTTTTCTTTCTTTCTTTCTTCTTTCTACCTTTTTCTTTCTTTCTTCTTTCTTCCTTTTTCTTTCTTTCTTCTTTCTTTCTTTCTTACTATGTTATGTTAATCACCATACATTACATCATCAGTTTTTGATGTAGTGTTCCATGATTCATTGTTTGCATATAACACCCAGTGCTCCATGCAGAACGTGCCCTCTTAATACCCATCACCAGGCTAACCCATCCTCCCACCCCCGTCACCTCTAGAACCCTGTTTGTTTTTCAGAGTTCATCGTCTTTCATGTTTCGTCTTCCTCTCCGATTTCCCCCCCTTATTCTTCCCCTCCTGCTATCTTCTTCTTCTTTTTTTTTTTTTTTGACATGTAATGTATTATTTGTTTCAGAGGTACAGATCTGTGATTCAACAGTCTTGCACAATTCACAGTGCTTTATTTTCACTTAATTTGAAATTTAATACTGTACACAATTAATTTAAAATTCTCTATTAAGATATTTTAAATAACAGTGTTGTAATATTGTCCATTTTTAAAATTTTGATATTGATAATTTATGATTTCTCTCTTTTATTTTGTTCAATTTTAATACATATTGAGAGATTTATATCAGTACTTTTCAAAGTAATTACATTTATTGATTTTCTATCTTTGGCTTTTGTTTCCTTTTGGAAAAAATATTTTTTATTCTCTTCTTTACAGTCTTTGCCTTTAATTTTAATAAATTTTCTAGTTTCTTCAAATGAATTCTTAGATCACTGAATTTCAAGTTTTCTTTTTTATTGTATACAAATAAAACTAAAAATTTCCCTTCATGTATTGATTTATTTGTACCCCCACAAATTTTAATATATTTTATTAATATTGGTTTGAGATATTCCTAATGTTAATTATTATTTTTTACTCCCTTGTTTTATACACTTCGGTTGTTTAGTTTCAAAAATATTGGGGGGTGTTATTAATTTTTTTATTATCTTAATAAGACTGATTAGGCCCATAGTCTATATGAATTCAAATCTTTGAAATAATATGGCTAACTGTTTTTTTACTTTTTGACATGAACTGGAGAAGAATGTTGGGTATCATATTACATAAATGTCAGATAGTTCATGCTTGCTGATTATTGTTTAAATCTCTATATACTTGTAGGTTATTCTTTTGTTTGCCTATTCTGTTAGTTAATGAATAGGTGCATTACAAGCACCAACTATATGTGAGAGATTTTATGGAATATTTCTCTTTTTATAGAATAATCAAATGTATATTTTTTTTTCCTCTTTGTTGACTTGTTAGTAAACATTTATTTTACTTGATTTTATGACTACATATGATAATCTATGTTATTGATTTTTAAAATTCTACATTAGGGGTGCCTGGGTACCTCAGTTGTTAAGTGTCTGCTTTCGGCTCAGGTCATGATCCCAGGGTCCTAGGATCAAGCCCTGCATCAGGCTCCCTGCTCAGTGGGAAGCCTGGTTCACCCTCTCCCACTCCCCCTGCTTGTGTTCCTTCTCTCGCTGTGTCTCTCTGTCAAATTAAAAAAAAGAAATTCTACATTACATTACTATGTTTTCATTCCCTAAAAAATTCAATGTATGTGCCCTTCTGTCTTTAATACTCATTTTCTTGTGTATTTCATTTCTGTGTATATTTTAACCTCTTAAGACATTGCTATTATTGTTCTCAGCTAATGCTGTTATTGTTATTATTTTTCTTTGATGTTGATATAATTCAATTTATTTTAAAAATGATTTACAAACATATATAATGGTATGATTGGATTTTTGCTCTAGTTCAGTGATTTAACAGATTTTTTACAAACTAATAACAGTTTTGTTTCAGGTAAGTTGAGCTAGGGTCGCCAATATAGTAGTTTATCATAGTAAAAACATTTTTTTAAATTTTATTTTATTTTATTATGTTATGTTAGTCACCATACAATACATCATTAGTTTTTGATGTAATGATCCACGATTCATTGTTTTTGTATAACACCCAGTGCTCCATGCAGTACATGTCCTCCTTGATACCCATCACTGGGCTAAACAATCCCCCACCCTCTCCCCTCTAAAATCCTCAGTTTGGGGCGCCTGGGTGGCTCAGTTGGTTAAGCGACTGCCTTCGGCTCAGGTCATGATCCTGGAGTCCCGGGATCGAGTCCCGCATCGGGCTCCCTGCTCGGCAGGGAGCCTGCTTCTCCCTCTGACCCTTCCCCCTCTCATGTGCTCTCTGTCTCTCTCATTCTCTCTGTCTCAAATAAATAAATAAAATTTTTAAAAATAAATAAATAAAAAAATAAAAAAATAAATAAAATCCTCAGTTTGTTTCTCAGAGTCCATAGTGTCTCATGGTGTGTCTCACCCTCCGATTTCCTCCCCCCTTCATTTTTCCCTTCTTTCTCCTAATGTCCTCCATGCTATTCCTTATGTTCCACAAATAAGTGAAACCATATAATAATTGACTTTCTCTGCTTGACTTATTTCACTTAGCATAATCTCCTCCAGTCCCATCCATGTTGATGTAAAAGTTGGGTATTCATCCTGTTTGATGGCTGAGTAATATTCCATTGTATATATGGATCACATCTTCTTTATCCATTCATCTGTTGAAGGGCATCTTGGCTCTTTCTACAGTTTGACTACTGTGGACATTGCTACTATGAACATTGGGGTGCATATGGCCCTTCTTTCCACTATATCTGTGTCTTTGGGGTAAATACCCAGTAGTGCAATTGCTGGGTCACAGAGTAGCTCTATTTTTAAATTTTTGAGGCACCTCCACACTGTTTTCCAAAGTGGCTGTAGCAACTTGCATTCCCACCAACAGTGTAAGAGGGTTCCCCTTTCTCCACAACCTCTCCAGCATTTGTTGTTTCTTGCCCTGTCAATTTTTGCCATTCACACCTGTGTAAAGCGGTATCTCAATGTGGTTTTGATTTGAATTTCCCTGATGGATAATGATGATGAACACTTTTTCATGTGTCTGTTAGCCATTTGTATGTCTTCTTTGGAGAAGTGTCTGTTCATGTCTTCTGCCCATTTTTTGACTGGATTATTTGTTTTTTGGGTGTTGAGTTTGAGAAGTTCTTTATAGATCTTGGATACCAGCCCTTTATCTGTAGTGTCATTTGCAAATATCTTCTCCCATTCTGTGGGTTGCCTCTTTGTTTTCTTGACTGTTTCCTTTGCTGTGCAGAAGCTTTTTATCTTGATAAAGTCCCAAAAGTTCATTTTTGCTTTTGTTTCACTAGCCTTTGTAGATATATCTTGAAAGAAGTTGCTGTGGCCGATGTCATAGAGGTTACTGCCTATGTTCTCTTCTAGGATTTTGATGGATTCCTGTCTCACATTGAGGTCTTTCATCCATTTTGATTTTATCTTTGTGTATGGTGTTAGAGAATGGTCAAGTTTCATTCTTCTCTATATAGCTGTCCAATTTTCCCACCATTTATTGAAGAAACTGTCTTTTTTCCATTGCATATTTTTTCTTGCTCTGTCGAAGATTATTTGACCATAGAGTTGAGGGTCCATATCTGGGTTCTCTATTCTGTTCCATTGGTCTATATGTCTGTATTTGTGCCAGTACCATGCTGTCTTGGTGATCACGGCTTTGTAATATAGCTTATAATCAGGCAACGTGATGCCCCCAACTTTGTTTTTCTTTTTCAACATTTCCTTTGCGATTCAGGCTCTTTTCTGATTCCATACAAATTTTAGGATTATTTGTTCCAGCACTTTGAAAAATGTCATTGCAATTTTGATCAGGATGGCATTGAAGGTATAGATTGCTCTGGGTAGCATAGACATTTTAATAAGGTTTATTCTTCCTATCCATGAGCATGGAATGTTTTTCCATCTTTTTGTGCCTTCTTCAAATTCTTTCATGAGTGTTCTGTAGTTGCTGGAATATAGATCTTTTACCTCTTTGGTTAGGTTTATTCTGAGGTATCTTACGGTTTTTGGTGTTATTGTAAATGGAATCATTTCTCTAATTTCTCTTTCTACAATTGCATTGTTAGTGTTTAAGAAAGCAACTGATTTCTGTGCATTGATTTTGTATCCTGCCACATTACTGAATTGCTGTATGAGTTTGAGGGTGTAGACTTTTGGATTTTCCACATAAAGTATCATGTCGTCTGCGAAAAGAGAGAGTTTGACTTCTTCTTTGCCAATTTAATATCTTTTATTTCTTTTTGTTGTCTGATTGCTGTTGCTAGGACTTCTAGTACCATGTTGAACAATAGTGGCAAGAGTGGGCATCCTTGACATGTTCCTGATCTTAAGGGAAAGGCTCTCCACATTTCCCCATTGATGTGGGATATTCGTTGTGGGTTTTTCATAGATGGATTTTATGAGCTTGAGGAATGTTCCCTCTATCCCTATACTCTGAAGAGTTTTAATCAGGAAAGGATGTTGTATTTTGTCAAATGCTTTTTCTGCATCAATTTGTAGGACCATATGGTTCTTCTCTCTCCTCTTATTAATGTGTTCTATCACATGAGTGATTTGCGAATGTTGAACCACCCTTGCATCCTGGAGATAAATCCCACTTGGTCGTGGGGGATGATCCTTTTAATGTATTGTTGGATCCTATTAGCTAGGATTTTGTTGAGAATTTTGGAACCCATATTCATCAGAGATATCGGTCTGAAATTCTTCTTTTTGATGGGGTCTTTGCCTGGTTTGGGGATTAAGGTAATGCTGGCCTCATAAGATGAGTCTAGAAGCTTTCCTTCTGTTTCTATTTTTTGAAATAGCTTCAGTAGAATAGGTATTGTTTCTTCTTTGAATGTTTGGTAGAATTCCCCAGGGAATTCATCAGGCCCTGGACTCTTGTTTTTTGGAAGTTTTTGAACACTGCTTCAATCTGGTTACTGGTTATTGGCCTATTCAGGTTGTCAATTTCTTCCTGTTTCAGTCTTGGCAGCTTATAGGTTTCCAGGAAGGCATCCATTTCTTCCAGGTTGCTTAATTTATTGGCATATAGTTGTTGATAATAGTTTCTAATAATTGTTTCTATTTCTTTGGTGTTAGTCGTGATCTCTCCCCTTTCATTGATAATTTTATTAATTTGTGTCCTTTCTCTTTTCTTTTGGATAAGTCTGGCCATTGGTTTATCGATCTTATTAATTCTTTCAAAGAACCAACTTCTAGTTTCATTGATCTGATCTACTGAGCTTCTGGTTTCTAATTCATTGATCTCTGCTCTAATTTTAATTATTTCTCTTCCAATGCGTGGCTTAGGCATCGTTTGTTGCTTTTTCTCTAGTTCTTTAAGGTGTCAAGTTAGCTGGTGAATTTGGGATTTTTCTATTTTTTTTAGTGAGGCTTGGATGGCTATGCATTTCCCCCTTAGGACCGCCTTTGCAGTATCCCATAGGTTTTGGACTGATGTGTTTTCATTCTCATTGGTTTCCATGAAATGTTTAAGTTCTTCTTTGATTCCCTGGTTGACCCAAACATTCTTGAGCAGAGTAGTGGTCTTTGGCTTCCAAGTGTTTGAATTTCTGCCAAATTTTTTCTTGTGATTGAGTTCCAGCTTTAAAGTTTATGGTCTAAGAATATGGAGGGAATAAACTCAGTCTTTTGGTATTGGTTGAGACCTGATTTGTGACCCACTATGTCCTCTATTCTGGAGAAAGTTCCATGTGCACTCAAGAAGAATGAGTATTCTTTTGTTTTAGGGTGGAATGTTCTGTATATATCTATGAGGTGCATCTGGTCCAGTGTGTCATTCAAAGCTTTTCTTTCTTTGTTGATTTTCTGCTTAGATGATCTGTCTATTGCTGCGAGTGGAGTATTGAGGTCTCCTACAATTAACTTTTATTGTTATCAATATGACTCTTTATTTTGGTTAACAGTTGGCTTATGTAGATAGCTGCTCCCATGTTGGGGGTGTAGATATTTACAATTGTTAGATCTTCTTGTTGGATAGACCCTTTAAGAATGATATAGTGTCCTTCTGTGTCTCTAACACAGACTTTAGTTTAAAATCTAATTTGTCTGATATACGAATTGCTACCCCAGCTTTCTTTTGAGGTCCGCTGGCATGGAAGATGGATCTCCATCCCTTCACGTTCAGTCCGGATTATCTTTAGGTTCACAATGAGTCTCTTGTAGACAGCATATGGATGGGTCCTGTCTTTTTATCCAACCTGCAACCCTGTGCTTTTTTATGGGAGCATTTAGGACGTTCACGTTGGGAGTGATTATTGAAAGATATGAATTTATTGTCATTATGTTGCCTGTGAAGACCTTGTTTTTATAGATTGTCCCTGTACATTTCTTTTCTTTATGACTCTTAGGGTCTTTCTCCTTTTATAGAACCCCCCCTTAATATTTCTTGCAGGGCCAGCTTAGTGGTCACATATTCTTTCAGTTTCTGCCAGTCTTGGAAGCTCCACATCTCTTCATACATTCTAAATGACAGCCTTCCTGGATACAGTATTCTTGGTTGCATGTGCTTCTCGTTTAGTACCCTGAATATGTCTTGCCAGGCCTGTCTGGTTTGCCAGGTCTCTGTGGATAGGTCTGACGTTATTCTGATGTTCCTCCCTCTGTACGTAAGGAATCTCTTCCCCCTAACTGCCCTTAAGATGGTTTCCTTAGTTCTAAGATTTGCGAGATTTACTATTACATGCCGGGGTGTTGGCTTGTTTTCCTTGATCTTGGGAGGGGTCCTCTCTGCCTCTAGGACACGAATGTTTGTTTCATTCCCCAGATTAGGGAAGTTCTCAGCTCTGATTTGCTCAAATATATCTTCTAGTTCTCTCTCTCCACCTCCTCAGGGATTCCAATAATTCTGATATGGTGTCACTTATTTCTCTGACTCTATTGTCATGGATTTTGAGTTGTTTTTCCCTGGCCTCCTCTTTTTCCTTCTTGTCTATTAATTGGTCTTCTAGATCCCTAATTCGTTCTTCTGCCTTGCTTACCCTAGCTGTTAGATTATCTAGATTAGATTGGATCTCACTGATAGCATTTTTAAGTTCTGCCAGTTCAGCATTTATTTCTGCCCTTAGAAAGACTCTATGTTGCCATTAATTGATTTCTCCATTCTAGCTATTGTCTTCACAATTGCTATCCTGAATTCCATCTCTGACATCTTGATTATATCTGTATTCATTTGTAAATCTGTGGCAGAAGTCACAGTCTCTGAGTCTTTCCTATTTGGGGGCTTCCTCCTCTTAGTCATTCTGTTGAGGGTTAGTTGAGGGAATGTACAGAGTCCAGGTTATTGACCACAACCCAAGCAAGATGCACCTGTTTTATAGGGACCTTAAGGCTGCCGTCCTCTTGTTCTCCCAGCCTGTCTTCTGCGGGAGGGGATTGCCGGGCTCTTACTCAGGCAACCCTGTTTGGGCATAGTTGCTCTGCCCCCTGTGGTGGGGGATGGGCTCAGTGAAAACCGGTTTTGGGGGGCTTTTGTTCTCTGGCGGCTTTCCCTGGTGGCTTTCCGCATCTCTTCTGAGAATCAGAGCAGAAGAGATAGTTTCCAACCCTCTGCCTCAGAGCAGAGAGATCACAGTCTGTTCTTCAGTGAGCTCTCCAGGCCACATTAACTCCGTTTCTGTCTCTGCTGCTATAAACTGAAGCGTCCTGGGTTGTGTGCCCCTCAGTGGTATTCTCAGTCCTCGCCTCCAGGTCAGGACACATCTCTACTCTTTGCGCTTCTAAAACCACCAGCTGCCCCCAGTTCCCACGCGTAGCCCTGCCGCTCCAGGTTTCAGTCTGGGGGGCTGCCCTAAAGTCCTTTCCTGGCAGCTACCGGGCTGTGAGTCTGTGCCCGGTCCCCAGTGTGGGCGGATTTTGCACTCCTGTGTTATTTCACCTTCCCGGCGCCAGTGCTTATGGCACTTCTCTCCCCCTTCCATTTATCTTCCGATATCTGCCCATGGAATCACAGCTCCCTGCTTCAACCTTGAAACCAACCGCCTGAGATATTCTGTTTGTAGAAGTCCAGATATATCTTCTTACATCTCAGGCTGATTTCGTGTGTGTTCAGAGTGGTCTCATAGATATCCAGCTCAATCCCGGGGACCAGTTGGAATATGGTCCCCTACTCCTCTTCCATCTTTTCCTCCACCTCGCTGTTATTGTTATTATTATTATTTAAATTTATCTATGTACTTAGCACCTCTTTCCCTTTTCATTCTTTCCTAGATTCCCCTTTTCTACCTGGACTCATGTTCTTTCTACCTAAAGAAACTTGCATAACTTTAGAATTTCTTTTGGTTAGAGTTTTGCTGGTAATTATTTCTCTCTGTATTTGGTTTTCTACAAATATTTTTTTACTTTCATTTTTGGAAGAAGTTTCCTGATTAAAAATTCTCATTTGACAGTTAATTGTTCTCAGCACTTTTGACAAAATTTCATTGTTTTCTTATTTCCACTATTCTGGTTTGGAAATTAACACTCAGTCTTTTTTTTTTTTTCTTTTAATATCTCCTTGTAGTTGTAGATTTACTTCAACCCTTCATAAGTTTTAGAAAATTATTTATTGTTCATTATTTTTTTTAATTATTTGCTCTGAGTCTTTTTCTTTCTCTTCCTTTCCTGGGGCTTGATTAAATCTTGTCAATGTGAACTATATGTCTCTTAAAAACTATTGTATCTTTTAAATCCATTTTACTACATCAATCCAGACAGTTTATCTTGACCTAACTTTCAAGTGTACTTGTTCTTTTTCTTCTGTCATCTATTTTTAAACAATTCAATTGTATTCTTTTTTTAAAAAATGATTTTATTTTTATTTATTTATTGAGAGAAAGAGATAGTTATAGAGATAGCGAGAGAGAGCACAAGTGGGGAAGAGAGGGAGAAACAGGCTCCCACTGAGCAGGGAGCCTGATGTGGGGCTCGATCCCAGGACCCTGGGATCATAGGCAGATGCTTAACTGACTGAGCCACCCAGGCGCCCCAATCAATTATATTCTTAATTTATTATTGCATTATTCACTTCCAAAATTTCCATTTGACTTATTTCATGTTTTCTTTGCTCAAATTTTCTTTTCATCAATATTTTTGTATATCTAAATCATATTAATTTTCAACTCTGTGTCCAATGTCCCCAATAGCTGCATTTGTTCTGGGTATGGATTATTTCTACTGATGTTTGGCCATTTGGTCCTCTTTCGGCCATGCCTTTTGTTTTTTAATTAAATTCTTCCAAACTTGTATAAAAAAAATTGTAGAGTACCTGGATATTATTTTCTTCCACAGAAGATTTCCTTTTTTCACCATCATGTAAAGAACAGGAAAAATGTCCTTGATCCAGTTGAATGAGAAATATACCTGATCTATGCTTACGCCTAGGGCTTCTACCTTTCTGATTTTCCTACCTGTAAGCCTGCGGTCTTTACAAAGGGCCCTTCTCATGGGGGTCCCCTGAACATTACATTCCTTTCTACAGAACTGTGCAACTATTGAATCTTTGCTTAGCTCTTTAGGTTCTTAGCAGCTGTTTTCAGCTTTCTTTCTCTGAGTCATCAAATGTGCTTGAATAGTGTAAAAGTTGAAAAATGTCTTATAGCAATACTGAACTCAGAATGTCTGGGTCATTTCTCTATGGTTTTCTTTTCTCCTAGGATTTGACCTAGCATTCTTTGTTGTTGGGAAACAAATTTCAGTGATTGCTTTCTTAGCCCAGGAAGTGCTGCAAACACAGGGTTGCTCCTCTCAGTTGGCCCCAGTGTCTTGCACCTAAGATTGGCAAAAAGCTAAAAAGGAAAAAGCAACAGGGAATGCAGGGCTCATCAATGCCTTACCCTTCCTTGAGGATTTTGACCCTCTAGTTCTAACAGCCTTTGTTGTTTTATAAATGCCTTCAGTGATGTTTAAATATTTTATTCCTCTTTTGTAGTTCTTTTAGCTGCAGGTTAGCCTCATGCCAGCTACACCCTGTTGTTTCTGTTGTCAGCAGCTTTTGCAGATTAATTGCCATGCACATGTTTATACGTGAATGTGTGTGAACATCTATATGCATGTATGTAATTTATATATGTATTATGTGTAAATTATATATTTGTGTGTGATATACAAATTATAAGCACAGACAGTTTTGAGAACTAGAGTTTCTACTTATTAATAGTACAATAGAATAATCAACTTTTGGATGTAAATCTGAATTAAGGATACTTTACAATCAATTCTACATCCATTTCTTTCCCATGGGTTCATTAAGTTAATAAGAATCTAGGTTGTTGGGATATTTCTTAACCCACCATACTCTGCTGTGTTAAAATTTGTATTCATATCATCACTGCAAAGCACATAATTTATACATTATTAAAATGTTAACTGAACGTAAAGTACATTTGTAATAATGAATATTTTCAACCTTGATAAATAAATTTTCAAAACCTTCACTTGGATTTCATAAATCAGAGGATACATTCAAAGCATTAATAGTCTTGCTGATTTTCACTCTGATGTCTCTGATAATATTGATATAAAACTGAGATGATTTTACTGTTTGGGTAGGTCTTTCTGATGATGAGTCCCATACTTTAACAGTTATTTCTTCAATTTGCATCCATGTAAAAGGAAACTCGGAATAGGAACGGTTGGGGTGCAGAAGAACAGTGAGTGCATTAGGATGGAAGGCATAGCTCACAGACTGGGAAATGCACCTTCTGTGGCTGCCGGCAGTTGCACCTCACCTTTGGACCTATTTTCTTTTTTTTTTCTAAGATTTTATTTATTTATTTGACAGAGAGAGACACAGCAAGAGAGGGAACACAAGCAGGGGGAGTGGGAGAGGGAGAAGCAGACTCCCCGCGAAGCAGGGAGCCCAATGTGGGACTCGATCCCAGGACCCTGGGATCATGACCTGAGCCAAAGGCAGTCGCTTACCCGACTGAGCCACCCAGGCGCCCCTGGACCTATTTTCTTAATAGAAATTTTGTTTTTGAGGTAGATGCTGACATTTCTTAATTAGGTTAGTCACTTGGTTTTTGTCTTTCAGGATTATCAGTGCAGCCCCTAGAGTGAATGATAACTTCTTCAAATATTTTGTTTCCATTTACAGATTCATGAAAAATATCTGAAGTCAAAGAAAACCTGCACTTTGGTGTTCCATTAATTCCATTCTTTCTTTTCTTTCTTTCTTTCTTTCTTTCTTTCTTTCTTTCTTTCTTTCTTTCTTTCTTTCTTTTTTTAGACAAGGAGGGGAGGGAGCAAAGGAGGAGGAAGAATCTTCTTTTTTAAGATTTTATTTATTTATTTGAGAGAGAGAGATAATGAGAGAAGGAGAACAAGAAGGGGGGAGGGGCAGAGGAAGAGGGAGAAGCAGACTCCCTACTGAGCAGGGAACCCAATGGAGGACTCGATCCCAGGACCCCAGGATCATGACCTGAGCTGAAGGCAGATACTAAACTGAAATGAGCCACCCAGGTGCTGAGAGAGAATCTTAAGCAGGCTCCACGCCCGGGGCAGAGCCCAATACAGGACTCGATCTCACAACCCTGAGATCATGGCCTGAGTTGAAATCAACAGTCAGATGCTTAACCCACTGAGCCACCCAGGTGCCCCCATTATTTCTTTTAATTTAACTTTTTGAAATTTTGCTGACAAAAAAAATAATCATTGCCAAAAAGAGCACAATAAAATAATAAATAATGTAAGAGGATTTTGACCCACATTATATAAGAAAAAACAAAACCACTGTTGTAAACCTTTAGACCATTCTCAATGTGCTCTACATACAGATGCTCTACTTTTATTTCTTGAACAAATTTCTTATGCACATAGCCATTCATTTTCCTGGCTTCCCAAAGACCCCAATGACTGGAAACTTGGCAGCTCTTTTCTTCTGACTGCTCTATTCCAGGCCTGGACCTAAATCCCTGAAGAGGGAGCAACATCAAACTTCTAGGGCCCCCATCAACTACTGGGACTAGTTAGCATTCTCTGTTGGCTTGTGTTTGAATGCACATTATTTATCAATGAGCACCCTGCAGTCTGCCCCTGCAAAGAGATATTATAAATGATACTCCTGGGGAAGGTCAATAAAAGAAAGACAGGTGTTTGCTCCTTTGCTTCAGGTTTAATGATGTAGTACCATGAGAGTGTTTTTCCTTTTTTTTCACTTTTATTTTATTTTATTTTTTTAAATACATAGATTTTTATTTTTATTTTTTTTATTCTTATGTTAATCCCCATATATTACATCATTAGTTTTAGATGTAGTGTTCCATGATTCATTGTTTGTGCATAACACCCAGTGCTCCAAGCAGAATGTGCCCTCCTCAATACCCACCACCAGGCTAACCCATCCTCCCACCCCCCTCCCCTCTAGAACCCTCAGTTTGTTTTTCAGAGACCATCGTCTCACCATGAGAGTGTTTTTATTGCATGTGCATCTCATCCACTAATAGATGACACCATGTTAAAAAGTGAAAGTGAGAATGGGAGCTATCGCAAAATCCTCCCAGCTTGTTTTATTGCAAATATAAATAAATCATTTTCCCAAAATGACAAGTATTTGACAAATGTTAAACTGGAGGTGCAAAGGACAAGGTATAAACCAGGACTCTCTCGGGCAAAGTTAGTTATTCATGATACATAGGTAAAATAGAATTGATCGTTTGTGGAATGTTTAACATAATTCCCATAATTGTTCCAGATATAGGTGAAAACACATTCAACTCTCTGTGCCGATATGTGATATAAATAATAAACATTTAAAGATAAGAAATCAGTCCAAAATATCAAATAGGCAGGTGCATGCATCATTCATATTGTTTGTTGAAAATGTTGCTAAAGACCTAATAAATACACTTACATCAACAATCGATTACAATCAATATGAGACCTGTCTTTGGCAATGTATTATAAAAGGATATTTTGTGTACCAATCTGCATCATAGTGGAAAACATCTGCCAGTCTAAAATGGAATACTTTGAAGAGAGTTTAATGAGCAAAATAAATGCACAGGGACAAGCAAGGCAGAGGAAGACCACAAAAGAAGAGTGCCATACCCTGGGTTTGGTAAAAATGGAGGCCAAAAGGGGCCAAGGGTGGAAGCAGACAGAGGAGCTCAGAAAAAGAGCACATGAGGAAAACAGTGTGGTAGGAGCTGTTCTTGGTCCAGGGACACATCGAGGACATGGAGAAAACAGTGGTGGCTACATAAATACCCTGCCCTCATGCACCCCTTCCACCTGACCTCTCTCTGGGGCTGCCCATTGATGGATATTACCTGGAGGACAGAGAGTGACCATCCAGCCTACCTCCTAGGGACAGGAAGTGGACAAAGATAAAGAATAGTTCTGGAGGGAAAAGCAGAAGATGACCAGCAAAATGTTATTTTTCCCCTTTATAGAATGAAAATATATAATTGATTTTACTTTGATTTCTTTCTTTGCTGCCAGGAAAATCTAATTCAAGTGATATTTGTGCTTTATTAATTTAACTCAGGTATCATTTTTGAAAAGCATTCTCAAGTCATTTGAAGAATGAGGGAGGAATTATTGATTTTTTAAGAGGATCTAATAATTAAAAATTAATATTTAAAATGTTTAACATTATCCAGAGCTACTGTTATAGACATTTTCCTTAATCATTATCCTTGTATTCTTCATAAAGAGAGAAAAAACAAAAACAAAGAATGGTTCTTGATGATCAGAGGCTGATCTGGCCCTCATAGTTAAGCAACGTGATTCTATTGCACATAACATTCTCACACAATACCAACTTCAGACAGAATCTAAGACCATGATAAAATCAGACAAACAAGGCCACATTATACATGTGTCTAGGCAACAAACCAAAAGCTAGGTTCCTGTGCAACCCACAGATTAGCAAATATCCCACTCTTTCACTAAACAAGTGACAGCTTTTTTACCCAATCATAAAATTGTGACTGCTTTCTGATATCATCCAATCTCAGATGAATTCCTGATTTTTTAGACCTTCCCACAAATCACCGAACCAGACCCCAATACTGTAATACTTTCTTTCTAAGACCCTGTTCCTGAGATGGTAGGCAGTTCCCTCTGGAAAGCATTCACCCTTGTAGCAAAGAGTAATAAACCCGATTTGTCTAACCACAGCTGGGCTCCTTGCGGTCTTTGGTTGAAGGACATTGGCAATAGCTATCCTTGGAGAGATACTTCCGTGCACCTCATTCATTACTTGCATTCTGGCATGATTTTCTTAAAATCATTCTAGATAATTTGAAAAAGCCAAGTCATTACAGCTTTAATCGGATTGATTATATCAGGTGCCAAAGTTGGGAAAATTTTTTTCTGTAAGTAAATTATAATCGGCAGCAAAGCTTTTAAAATGACATTTGCTAAACCTTTTTATAGCTAAATTGTATGTTAATTATTAAAATTCCTTGATGATATTCATTGCTTGTAGATACATTTCACTTCAGTAGAAAATGGTGTTAATTGTAGAACAAGAAGATGGCAAGTGATTAGATGTCTACCTAGAGGAATTTATCAGCCCAATCCTTATATTGAAATAGATTCAAGAGAAAAGAAATATTTGAGAAGATAATGACAATTGTCTTTCAAATAGTTAATCTGATGTATTTCCAAAAATGACTTTTAGAATTCACACATTAAAAACATTTATGAGGGGGCGCCTGGGTAGCTCAGTTGGTTAAGCGACTGCCTTCGGCTCAGGTCATGATCCTGGAGTCCCTGGATGGAGTCCAGCATCGGGCTCCCTGCTCAGCAGGGAGCCTGCTTCTCCCTCTAACCCTCCCCCCTCTCATGTACTCTCTCTCTCTCATCCTCGCTCTCTCAAATAAATAAAGAAATCTTTAAAAAAAAAAAACATTTATGAGTTGGAGAAAATATATATGTTAAATTTTCTTTGAGTCTGGAATATTTTTCAAAATTTTATTTTCAATTTCACATGTAAATTCAATCACATAGCAACACATATTTTAACTAGAAACTATATAACAATGTAACAGACAACAGCTCTGGAAGCAGCTGCTGAATGCTTCTCCATGGCCAAAGGTAGAGTATCTTATTTTATTTTTATTTTTGTAGTATGAAAGTTTCAAACTTGTGCTTTTTAACTTTGTCTCCCAGTCTTAATATCAAAGGGTACATTTTTGTGAAATAATTTGTTTTAACTGTAAGTTTTACTTTTGTAAAATGATTAGTCTCCCCGAAAAGCCAAGCCAGTTGAGTTAAAAATATCATCCTTAATGTAACCTTTTGTGTCAACTATTGGTGTTCAGTATTGGTATTCAGTATGAATCAACAATTATTACTGAAGATACAAAATAACGTATATGAGTTTGTTTAATCTATGTTTGGTGATGTAATTTTCTGTAGAATATAACAGGGTAGGCAAAAAAAAAAAAGTTGATAATTTTCTACACCTCCAAGGAAAACAAAATATAATCATGTGATTATTATTTTCCATGCAAATAAAATCTTGAATTTAAATGACAGTGAGCAAAGGGTTCATTTAATTTTAATTATCATAATAACACTCTGAGGTAGGGACTGGTGTCTTCAGTTTGTAAAGTGGATTAAGAATTCAATGAAGAATCTGAAGATCAGTTTTTTCATATTTTATCTCTGAATATGTATCTCAACTGTTCTGGCTGGGATTTGAATCAGGATGTCTTGCTTAAGTAACAATGAACCATTGGACTACACAGCTCTATACACTATGAAAACTTATAAATATTTATAATTTTCATTAAATTACTTTCCATTCTGTTTATTATGTGCCTGTTCCCCACAATAAGCTGTAGCCTTATTCATAATCTAAACAATATTAGAGTTGGTTACTAGCATAACAGTTACATCATACCTGTTTCTTGAGAAATGGATACACAGACTTGGTTTTGTATTAATTAACTGTGAGTTCATTCAATATAATAGGGTAGAGATAAGAAGGAAAATGGGAAGTGCTACATGTAAAATGAAGAGAGGACCACCCCTAGTGCTTTTTCTAGTCTCTGGGTTATATCCCTCCAAAGTCAACTTCTCAGTGTTCTTGAGCAAATCGGCTTGACTAAGGGCAGAAAATGCCCCCCACCCCTTTTAAGTGCAAATATAATTCATTTTCCAGGAACAAGAAAAGACTTTGTACTCTCATAAAAGAAGAGGTAATATATTAAAAAACGAATTGAGAATTCAATACATATTCCCTTACGGAATTTTGTACAGCACACTTTGCCTTTTGAGCAGATGAACAACAAAATTATTCTTATAGTTCTCTAAATTCAATAGTTTAATGTTAATTTTAAACTCAGGAACTACTAAGACAATATTAATTTAAAGTTTTTTAATTCCTCATATTTCTTCTGATGGAGCAGAGTTTGGCTTTTTTTTTTTTTTTCTCTCCAGAAGTCTTTTATAAAAATGACTACCCATTATGTATTAGCATAACCTTTAAACTTCATAAGCTGATAAAGTACAAAGCTTGGTTTTATGCTGATTTCAGAAATAGCTTTATCTTATGAGAAAGTTTTCTCAGCGTTCTCTAGGGTTCACGACATTTGAGAATATGTACCTCAATAACCACCAATTACAAGTTTGTTATTTAGGAACAGTCAATTAGCAGTAAAGCATGTATAACATAAGAATGTAAACTTTAAACTCTTAAATCACATATTAAGTGACAATATTCTATGTTGGCTAATATTTTGTGCTCTTTTATCTTTAATTAGCATGTCTCCCTCCACATTTGAAAATCTAAATATTTAATAAATATCCTCAATTCAAATTTAAAATCAATATTTTATTGAAAATTGTGGTCTTTAAACATAATTTATTTATAATTAAAAAAAATATCCCCTTGTTGGTGCTCTTTCTCTTACTTTCTCTCAAATAAACAAAATATTCTTTTAAAAATAAACAAAATATTTTTTTAAAAAATAAAAAAAAATCTTAATGTATGGAAACAATGTCATTTTTCCTACTGATGTTGTCTTTTAAAGATTTCCCATATTTATTTTTTATTCTCATTCATTTTATCATTATGAACATGGTGCCATCTTAAATAATCTCAAAATTCATCTATTGTAAAACATTTTAACCACTACTGTATCATAATATTAAAGATTTTACCCCAAGTAATCTTATCATTTTTAATTATCTCTATCATTTATGAAAGATGAAAATAGCAAGGCCTTAAAATTAGGAAAAACTATAACTAATTAATACTTTGAGATACTTTGGTACATGAGTAGCTGTTATGCAATGTTTTATAGTTAAGAGACAGCAAAAAGTTGAAATTTTCATTGAGTCTCTAAATATTCATTTAAATTGGACTACTTGTAAAGTCTTGATCCTCAAGGATTTCACAGTGTAATGGAAGAGATGACATAAATGATAATTATAAAAGAATACAGGAGAGGGATCAACAAACATGTTCTGTTAAGTGCCTGATAAATATTTTCAGCTTTGCAGGCCATACTTTCTCCATGACAGCCACTCAGCTCTACAGACAATGTGTGAGTGAGCCTGGATGTGTTCCAACAAAACAATTTATGGACATAAATTTGAATTTCATTCAGTTTTTATATGTCTCAGAATGTTCTTCAAGTGATTTTTTTCCAACCATTTTAATGTATAAAAATTATTTTTAGCTTGCTGGCTATACCCAATCAAATTCACCAAGCATTTGATTGAATTTGGCCAAGAGATCTGTATTATTTTCCCATTGCCACTGTAGCAAATTACCACGTATGTGGTGGCATAGAACAACGGAAATTTATTCTCCCACAGTTCTGGATGCCAGAAGTTAGAAATAAATTTCAAGGTATTGGTGGGGCTGTACCTTCCCCAGAGGTGATCCTGCTGATCCTCTTGCCAGCAAGTCCTAGCTTGAACCAAGTCTCCTGCTGGTGATCACTCTGGTTTGCTTTACACAAGAGAAATCATGGAAGTTTCCTTGTTGACCTCATATATAAAATGATTTCTTTTGGGTAAAGAGGTAGTTCAATATTCCAAGGAATTGGGTTAGTAGAGCCACAGAGGCAAAACTGAATAAGCAGATAAGTATAATTTAAAAAATACATGATAGGGCGCCTGGGTGGCTCAGTCGGTTGGGCGACTGCCTTCAGCTCAGGTCATGATCCTGGAGTCCCAGGACCGAGTCCCGCATCGGGCTCCCTGCTCGGCAGGGGGTCTGCTTCTCCCTCTGACCCTCCTCCCTCTCATGCTCTCTGTCTCTCATTTTGTCTCAAATAAATAAATAAAATCTTAAAAAAAAAAAAAAAGAATGTAGCTTATGGTACAAACAATGTTTCTAAATGGTGGCTGCCTGGGGCGCCTGGGTGGCTCAGTCGGTTAAGCGACTGCCCTCGGCTCAGGTCATGATCCTGGAGTCCCGGGATCGAGTCCCGCATCGGGCTCCCTGCTCGGCGGGGGGTCTGCTTCTCCCTCTGACCCTCCCCCTCTCATGCTCTCTCTCTGTCTCTCAAATAAATAAATAAAATCTTAGAAAAAAAAAAAGAATGTAGCTTATGGTACAAACAATGTTTCTAAATGGTGGCTGCCTGGGGCGCCTGGGTGGCTCAGTCGGTTGGGCGACTGCCTTTGGCTCGGGTCATGATCCTGGAGTCCTGGGATCGAGTCCCGCATCGGGCTCCCTGCTCGGCGGGGAGTCTGCTTCTCCCTCTGACCCTCCTCCCTCTCGTGCTCTCTGTCTCTCATTCTCTCTGTCTCAAATAAATAAATAAAATCTTTAAAAAAATAAAAAATAAAAAATACATGATAGCTATCAAAGAATTTTAGTGCTTCTGGAGAATAAAGTAAATGGATGAGACTGATGAGTCATGGAAGGGTAAAAATGTCAAAACCATAGTGATAAGCAAAGACTTTACCCAACCGCAGTGATTTGGGTGGGTGGGAGGATGAATGACGGGTTTTGCATTTCGAGTTTTGTTCCAATGGCTGCAGTAAAGAAGACAGATTTGTAGGTAATTCTGCTGCATTTAATATCTCTTCTTAAGGGTCCAAGTAGTGTAAGTTGAAGACTGAACTTAAGTTGTTCTTGATGTGCTTAAGAGGAAAGGATGTGTTTAATATAAACACTATTTGGAAGCCAAGTGGACAGGGCTGGATCACTCGGTAGTGGGTAGTATGCATTTACGACAGAGTCAAATATATCTCCTAGTGTATAACTTGGGTGAAAATATAAGATGGTGCGTAAAATGTAGTAAAGGTGACTTAGGAACTCAGCTGATCTGGGAGAGAGAAAACTGAGTTGTCAAATGTTGAAGTAACACATTAAAGCCAAAGGCCCAAAATGAAAGGGTGTGAGCAAGAGGTTAAAGCCAGAGAAAGCACTGACACCCCCCCACTTCCCCCCCCAGGAAGCAGCACACCAGTGGAGGGTCAGGTGGGTCAGCACAGACATAGGAGTCTTCCAACTTTTGAGAGAGCTAGAACAAAAGGCTTTGGCAGTCTTATGGACACAGGGGTGATAGGGGAGAAGTTAGGGAAGGGCTCAGAGCAGGAAAGCACTGGGAGCTGAGTCAAAGTAGGGTAACCTGTCTAGTTTCATGTTCAAGGTTCCCCCCTACTCCCTTTGTAAGAGGCCTCAGCAAAGGTTCCCCAAGAAGACCTCTGACCAAAGCCTCAGATAAAGTGACCTAGGAATGATGGTGCCTCAGCTACCAATGCAAATATGCAAGGAGCATGAAGGGCCAGGAGGACCTGAGTCCTTGGCAGCAATCTTCTTCGGTGACTACGGTGCTTGGGCTGCGTCCCCCACCTGGTGCGGCGAGGGCAGGTTCTCCCCTGAGGCCTGCAGGGAAAGGCGGCTGTATTGCCTGTGATCAGGCCTGAAAAATCACACGTAGGCTTTTTTTTTTTTTTTTTTAATATTTTATTTGACAGAAACACAGCGAGAGAGGGAACACAAGTAGGGGAGAGGGAGAAGCAGGCTTCCCGCTGAGCAGGGAGCCCCATGTGGGGCTCGATCCCAGGACCCCAGGATCATGACCTGGGCCGAAGGCAGACGCTTAACGACTGAGCCACCCAGGCGCCCCCACACGTAGGCTTTTAACCATGAGGAGCCTGACTCCTCAGTGACAAATACTGTTTGCAAAGAAAGATCCTTTTAGTTTTATAAATGCTGTTTTTGATGAACCTGTGAGACAAGAAATTGTAAATATCTAATGTAAAGGTGAGTATAACTTTGAGAAGAGCTGAAGTAGAGATTTGGGAATTTTCAGCATTTGTTGCTAATTGAAACAAGAAAAGAAGAAAACAGTCACTCAGAAGAATAAACAGAGTGAAAAGATGGGAGAGCAAAGCCAAGATCTTGGTAAACAGAAAGAGTCAAAAGATAATCAGAAAGAGACAGATCATCAAAAGATAGACAGATGAGAAGATTAAGTTTCAGTTTAGACTGAAAAGTATCTTGTCACAATAGAACACAAATAGGTAATTTTGCAGAAAAAGATTATACATATAAACAGAGAAAGAACAGCAGTTTTAGTTACAAGTAAGTAAAGTCAAAACAACAGACACTACATCATCTCACGTGTTACAGACTCAGCTATAAATTTGTGCAGGTTGAAAAAATTGTTGGGTTTCTCTCCAAGGTAATAAATAGAGCTTCTGTGCATTGCAAGGCCCAGAATTCCATGTGCTGCCTACACCTCTGAGCCTCACGGGATCCAAAGGCTTAAGCCTAAGTCCTTTTTCCAATAGATCTACCCACACCCAGCAGGAAAGTCTCCCCACCCAGCTAGTTCCCCTATCAGTGGGACCACCTGCACCCCAACTGGTCCTCAACCTTCCTACCAGCCCAAGAAACTATTCAACAAGTCAATTTTATTCTCCTGTAGGAACTAGATGGTACCCCTCCTTCCCATTAATACAAGGCCCACTTTTTTTTTTTTTTTTAAGATTTTATTTATTTATTTGACAGAGAGAGACACATGCGAGAGAGGGAATACAGGCAGGGGGAGTCGGAGAGGGAGAAGCAGGCCTCCCGCTGAACAGGGAGCTCAACTTGGGGCTCCATTCCAGGACCCTGGGATCATGACCTGAGCCGAAGGCAGACACTTAACAACTGAGCCACTCAGGCGCCCCCAAGGCCTTCCTTAAAAGCCCTGTCTGTTTCATTCTGCTCCTTAATGCAACCCCTCTGTAGCCTTGCATTGCACATGGTGTCCTCCCCCCTTGGGCTGTAAATATATGTGACTAATAAACTGTTACTAACCACATCTTCCCAGGGTTGTGTGTGGTGTATTTGGCCATCTTGTACTATTTAGGGTCAGGAAACCCTCCTCACCAACAGAAAAATCTTCCTCTGAAGGTTTACCTAAATGACAACAGAAATGAAAGAGGGGTTTGAATTTCAGTTGTCTTAGAAATGATCGAGTGGAAAGTGATCTATGGTCCAAAGATTTTGACAAAATATTAGGAAAAGGGAAAGCTGATAGAAAGATACAGATGGAAAGAACTGAATGGATGTAGCCACATCCCAGAAAACAAAGGAGACGATATAGGAATGATTCTTCCTGCGAAATTCTTCAGAGATGTCCAAAACAAAAATTCCTTACAAATTTGACTGCGATATGGCTACACCATTCACCATGACCCCCTCTCCTTGGCACACGAACACACATACACACAACACACACACACACACACACACACACACACACCCCTGGATTTACATCATTGCCCTTAGGAGGAAATAAAAATACCTCAAAGTTATTTACTGATATTTCTGGGAGCCATTTTTTTGTATGGTAAGCATAGAAACCAGAGTAAAACCTTCCTTATTTGGCGGTGGAATGGAGGTAGATGGGTCTAACTCACCTACTCTCTTTTCCTTACCCCTCCTGATATGCAGTCAGTCCATCAACCCCCTTCCCCCACCGCCAAGTATACTGTCCTCAAAGTCAGCTCACAAATTCAGGGAAAAATATTTCACAGGGATCTCAAGGCTAAGAAAACTGCAGTATGAAAGAGAAGAACTAGGTGGAAACAAAAATGAAACACAGCAGATAAACAAAAACAACCAAAAGTAAGAGTGACAATTCAGAAAGAATTTAAAAGTTAGTCTATTTGACTTTTCCTTTATAAGCAAATCATATTTTTGTTTTTTTTTTCCTCTGACAGTTTTTTTCTCTGTGTTGTCTATCATCATTATACTGAAATGTCATAAGAAAGTTACTAGGCATTATTTACAAGTCCTCTCTTCACTGGTTATTCCTTTTCACTGATTTTCATCTGGATAAGCACACTAGGCTCCCTGGTTTCTTTCTCGTCTTTATGCAAAGTTATCTTCTTTGTGAAGAGTTCCTTGACCACCTTACCTAAAATATCCACCTACTTCCTGAACATATCTTATCCCCTTTCTTGATGTCTTTTGTTCTCTTTAGAACATAACACTCTTGGGGCGCCTGGGTGGCTCAGTCGGTTAAGCGACTGCCTTCGGCTCAGGTCATGATCCTGGAGTACCGGGATCGAGTCCCGCATCGGGCTCCCTGCTCGGCGGGGAGTCTGCTTCTCCCTCTGACCCTCCCCCTCTCATGCTCTCTCTCTCTATCTCATTCTCTCTGTCTCAAATAAATAAATAAAATCTTTAAAAAAAAAAGAACATAACGCTCTTTAATATACTATATTTATCTTGCTTATATTGTCCTTCTCCACTTAAAATGTCTGCTCTTTAAGTGCAGAGATACTAATCTCTTTTGTTTTATCACTGTATTCCCAGCTCCTAGAGTATCTGGCATATTGCAATTGTTCAAAGAATGTTTACTGAAGGAATGAATAGCTCATTTGGGGGGTAAGGTAAAACAATGCCATTTTATTTTATTTTAAGCAAGGGCTTTTTGATCGTTGGGGGAAGTGGTAGAAAAAGGAACTAGAGTTAGTAGAATCAGGAAGAGGGGAGATGAGATGTGAATGGGGTGAAGTTTCTGGAAGGATACATAATAAGAAAAAAAGTTGGATATTTGAATTTTAAAACCTGAGATGGAATAATATAAGGTGTTAACAAGATCCATGGGGAGATCTGCTGTATTGTAATAAGCCCTGAGGGCAAGTGGGCTGAGGGAGCTCCAGCAGAATTATTGTTGTCTTGGAAGATAGTCAAGATGACAGTATTAAGAAATATATCATGTGTAGGTAGATTTGTTAGCCAGCGTTCTCCAGAGAAACAACAAATGGGATCTCTATGGCTATATGGAAAGAGATTTATACTGCAGGATTGGCTTATGCAATTATGGAGGCTGAGAAATCCCATGATCTGTTGTCTGCAAGCTGGAGGCCCAGGAAAGCCAGTGGGGTGGTTCCAGTTCAATCCTAAAGGCCTGAGAATCAAGGGAGCCAATGGTATAAGTCTCAGTCTTAATCTGAAGGTCCAAGAGCTGGAGGCCAAATGGTATAAATAGTGGTCCAACTCTGAAGACCTGAGAACCAGGAACGCAGATGTCCAAGGGCAGGAAAAGATGGATATCTTAGTCAAGCAGCGAAGAAACTTGCCCTTTTTTCTGCATTTTTATTCTATTCAGGCCCTCAGTGGATTGGATGATGCCCACCTGCATTACTGAGAGTGATCTTTCTCAGTCTACTGATTCAAATACTAATCTGTTCTGGAGATGCCCTCACAGACACACCCAGAGTTAATGTTTTACCAGCTATCTGGGCATCCCTTAGCCCAGTCAAGTTGACACATAAAATTAACAGTCACAATCTGTAATTAGACGTGAAGAAACATTGGTTAAAAAGGACTGACGAATGTATAGTAAGACTCCCTTTGTCAATGGCTTTGTGTTATTTGTATATCAAGATCAAATTTTCAAAACATGGATTCTAGAGAGAAATCAAATTACCATACATTGGGAAGAAGGGAAAGCTTTAAACTCAGAAATAAAGGAGGGGACCGGTTACCAAACTTGTGATCCAAGTTCATCTAGCAAGACTTCACTTCCTAATAAATTTGTAAAACACTGCCTAATTAATCTCATTCTATGAGTATCATAACACAGTATAGCAAATTAAAAGCTATTTGAAATTTGAAAGAAACCTGCTTTGTTGAACTTGGTTTTCTCTATGTTTAATTAAAGAATGCATTTTTCACAATATGTCTGTTAATTTCCAGTGGAACTGGCGAGAAATGCTTTCCTAAAGCATAGGGTGAGGCTAGGGCTATCAGCAGAGATACATTGGCTCAAGTTGCTGAGAAAATTAAACTATTTGGTCAGAAAACAAAGCAAGTCAATAATATAATGTGTTGGCATTGATCTATTGACACTCATTTTCCAAATTTTATTCATAACCCTTGGATACATGTATGAAAAATGCAAGTACATCATTACTAGAAAGATAATTTAAATAACTAAACAATAGACACAGTGTAAACAACTGCAACACAATCATATTACTGAACAAGTCAAAGCATAATCTTTTATAACATTTTTGCAAAAAAAATGGATATTTTATGGGGTACTTTATATAATATTTAATTTAATTAATTAATTTCTTTATTTCTTTATTTTAGAGGGGCAGAGGGAGAAGGAGAGAGAATCCCAAACAGACTCATAGCTGAGCCCCACTCGGGGCTCGATCTCACCACCCTGATATCATGACCTAACCTGAAATCAAGAGTCAGATGTTTAACCAACTGAACCAACCAAGAACCCCTGTAATATTTCATTTTAAAGGAGATGATATTGTTATCAGGGCTGTTGAACAGTTCCTCCCAAACCCATGTTTACCTAGAACCTTTCAAACTGTTTTGAAAATGGGTTTTTTTGTAGATATAATTAGTTAAGATGGAAAAATGTCATGGAAAAGAACGCTTGTGTGTTTGCCTTGTCGCCCAGTGTTACCCTTAAATATGTAAGGGTATGTCTAAAGGACATGATAAATGCATGATTTATTTATTTATTGTTCTACTTGTTGTTTTAAAGTCCATACATTTCTCTGGTGACCTATGAAGTATTAATTTCACAAATAATATTTGGGATACAATTTCCATACAACAGCAAACTCTAGAAAGCTTCTCTCAGATCCTGTTTTGAATAAGATTTTGTAAACACAACAAATTTATTTCGGTGTTTTTTGTGTAATTTCCCAAGCACAGAGGCAGGGAGTGATGTTCTTTGTGTCATTTATTCGCTTCCAGTTACAATTTAATTGATTTTATGATTGGTCCCAGAGATCTACACAAAGTTGTAGTGAAATTCTCAAGAATTACCTTGTTTGGGTACAAAGTGTAATAAAATGTATGCTTCTTAAGATATCATTAACATAAAACATAGGTTGATACCTTGTTCCACATGATTGGATACAAAACAAATTTCTGTTGTCAATTTTTTTTTTATAATTTCATTGGGATTTGAGGATTCTATTGACATAATTTTCAAAATATTTTCTTGGTTCTAAAGTTATTGTTTTCTTGGTTTTAATATGTAGATAAAAACAGTACATGTTTTGAAAAAATGTATTATGTCTCTAGCTTGAACTAGAACATTTGAGTCTTTATAAATAGCAGTTAGAGGGGGGCCTGGGTGGCTCAATCCGTTAAGTGGCAGACTTGGGATTTCAGCTCAGGTCGTGATCTGAGGGTGGTGAGATTGAGCCCTGGTCTCCACAGTCAATGGGAAGTCTGCTAAGGACTCTCTCCCTCTCTCTCTGTCCCTCCTCCTGCTCACACACCTCTCTCTCTCTCTCTCAAATAAATAAATCTTTAAAAATAAATAAATACATACATACATAAATAGCAGTTAGGGTTACTTTTTTGGTTTTCACCCCTCACCTTTTGTGGCTTAAATATCACTTAAATAGAACTAGTAAATATTTATCATATTTTCTATCATGTTTTTAATATATATTACTTCTACTTCTATGTTCATAATTGTCTCCCTGTAGACTTATATTCAAATTGAATCTGAAATCCCAGAGGCATAAAATATTTATGAAATTTTGATGTATTCTCTTGCTTCCTTAAACTTATTGTTGGCTTTAATATGAACAATTTGGACAATATGTTTTTCATTGAGGAAACCTAAAAAATGATAATATAATGTGTTAGAAAGAAGTAGAAATTGAAGGTAATGTTAAATTAAGGATGGAGTGTGAGTTTCTCTATGTGAAGACAATGTTCCATGAAAAGGAGATGGGTTTCAATAAGATCTCTGTTTTAAGAAGAATGGTAATGAAAATAGGTTCATGGTACATGGAAGGACATTTGTTTGACAAGGATCAAAAAATAGAAGGATCAAAGAAAATACAGAAGGACATATTGACATTTTATTAAGCAAAATAAATCTCTGTCTTTTAAGCCACCCAGTCTGTGGTTTTTTGCTGCGGCAGCTCCGGTAGACTAATGCCCAATGTTGTTGCTCTTCTCTTTCACAGTCTAGGAGATAATTGATAAGTCAAATTAGTTTCTGAGTGACTTCTATCTGTTGGAAGTCATAGGCACTGTTATCTTCTGAATCTTTACAGTAGGAATGATTCCATATAAATATTTCTGTGTACTAAATCATTTCATCTTTAAAACAAACCAGTGAGCTAGGTGACACCATTTCCTTTTTTTGCATGGATAAAACTGCAGCACAAAGTTCCTCAGAAGTTTGACTAAGGGCATGAGTTCAGGAAATCTGGAATTGATAAAAAAACAGAAACTGCCAAACTACTTTCCAAAGTTGGTTGTACCATTTTACATTTGTTATCACTAGTATAGGAGAGTATAAGTTCATCCACATCCTCACCAACAGTTGTTATTGCCAGGCTTTTAAATTTTAGCCATTCTAAGAGGTATGTAGTAGTATCACATTTTCCTTTTAATTTGCATTTTCTTAATGACTGATTGTTTTCAGCATTTTTTGTTGAAGTCTAATTGACATAAAATATCCTATTAATTTCAGGTGTACATCATAGTGATTGAATATTTTATACATTATGAAATGATCTTCATCGGTCACCATACATTATTACAATATTATTGACTATATTCCCTATGCTGTACATTATATCCCCATGACTTACATACTTTTTTAAAGGTTTTATTTATTTATTTGTCATTGAGGGAGAGAGAGCAAAAACAAGGGGAGTGGCAGGCAGAGGGAGAAGCACGCCACCGCTGAGCAAGGAGCCCGATGCTGGACTCCATCCTAGGACCCCAGAATCATGACTGAGCCGAGAGCAGATGCTTATCCAACTGAGCCACCCAGGCATCCCCATGACTTATGTATTTTATAACTGGAAATTTGCACCTCTTAGTCCCCTTCACCTATTTCACCCAGTCCACCCACCCCCGCTAATCCCTCCCCTTGGTGGTAACCAACAGTTTCCTGTAACTATGAGTTTGTTGCTGTTTTGTTTTGTTTGTTTGTTGTTTTGTTTTCTTGGATTCCACATAAATGTGAAATTATATGGAATTTGTCTTTCTCTGTCATATTTTACTTATGACTTATTTTACTTATCATGATACCCTGTAGGGCCATCTTTGTACAAATGGCAAGATCTCATTTTTTTTAATAGATGAGTAATATTCCATTGTATAAATATACCACATCTTCTTTATCCACTCACCTATCAGTAGAATCTTCTCTTGTGTTTTTTTTTTCCCTGTCATCACATCTTTTTTTCTTTATTTTTAGAACAATTTTATGTTCCTGGAACAATTGAAGGGAAAGTAAAGAGATTTCCCGTATACCATCTGCCTTCACACAATCTTAGCCTGCCCCATTATCAACATGGCCCACCAGGGTGATCACATCTTCTATACTGAAGTATCTGTTCAAATATAGCACATTTTATAAAGAGGAATACTCATTCATTGAGTTTTATGAATTCTTTATATGTTATAAATAAAGGTCTTTATCAGATATACAGTTTGCCAATATTTCCCTGTGTCTTTTGTTTTCATTCTCTTAACATTATCTTTAGAAGAGCAAAAAGTTTTAATTTTGATTAAGTCAAATTTATCACTTGGTTCTTTTATAGTGTGCTTTTAGCATTGTATTTAATACAACTTTGTGGGGCGCCTGGGTGGCTCAGTTGATTAAGCATCTCACTCTTGGTTTTGTCTCAGGTCATCATCTCAGGGTGGTGGGATCAAGCCCCATGCTCGGCGTGGAGTCTGCTTGAAAGAATTGCTCCTTCTGCCCCTCCCCCCGCTTGCGTGGGTGCTCTCTCCCTCTCTCTCTCTCAAATAAATAAATAAATCTTTATATAAAAAAAATATATATATCTTTTTAATTCTAAGGTAAAAATGTTTTGCTCTAGTCAATTTTTTTCTCTAAGTTTAATGATTTATGTTTTATGTTTAGGTGAAGTATCCAGAAAATATATATATATTTTTTAAGATTTTATTTATTTATTTGAGAGAGAGAGAGAATGAGAGACAGAGAGCACGAGAGGGAAGAGGGTCAGAGGGAGAAGCAGACCCCCCGCTGAGCAGGGAGACCCATGTGGGACTTGATCCCCAGACTCCAGGATCATGACCTGAGCTGAAGGCAGTCGCTTAACCAACTGAGCCACCCAGGCGCCCCAGAAAATATTTTAAAAAGTAAATAGAAAACACAAGTTGGGGCGCCTGGGTGGCTCAGTTGGTTAAGTGACTGCCTTCAGCTCAGGTCATGATCCCAGGGTCCTGGGATCGAGTCCCACATAGGGCTCCCTGCTCTGCGGGGAGCCTGCTTCTCCCTCTCCCACTCCCCCTGCTTGTGTTCCCTCTCTCGCTGTGTCTCTCTCTGTCAAATAAATAAATAAAATCTTTAAAAAAAAAGAAAAAAAGAAAAAAAGAAAACACAAGTTGTCCAGAGACTTTTGTTAGAAATCCTACCCTTCCTGCATGAAAATTGGCTTTTTACTTTTGTTAAAAATTAGTAGTTCATATATATATCTGTAGGCCTATTTATTTATTTATGGACTATTTATTTATTTTTACACCAACATGGCACTTTCTTGATTAACTTACCTTTATAAAGTTCAGTACACATATTCCTATGCTATGATCCATTCATTCCACTCCTAGGAATTTATACAAAAGAAATGGAAACAGGGCACCTGGGTGGCTCAGTTGGTTAAGCGACTGCCTTCGGCTCAGGTCATGATCCTGGAGTCCCGGGATCGAGTCCCGCATCGGGCTCCCTGCTCAGTGGGGGGCCTGCTTCTCCCTCTGACCCTCTTCCCTCTTGTGCTGTCTCTCATTCTCTCTCTCAAATAAATAATAAATAAAATCTTTAAAAAAAAAGAAATGGAAACAGATGTCTGTGCAGATATCTGTATATTAATACTATTAGGAACTTTATTTGAAATAGTCTAAAGCTAGAAAGCTTATCAAAAGTTGGGTAAACAAAATATTGCATATCTATGCAATGAAATGCTATTGAACAAGTAAAAAATGAAGTATTGATACAAGTTACAACATGGATTACTCTTAAGTAATTATGCTGCATTAAAGAAGCTAAACAAAGGGGGGTACATTCTATTTGTTTCCATTTATATAAAATTCTAGAAAATACACACTAATATATAGTGACAGAAAGCAAATTGTTGGCTGGAGAGGGGAGGAGAGGATCTGAAGGGCATGATGGGAAGAATTACAAAGGCTCACAAAGAAACTTTTGAGGTTGATAGTCACGTTCATTTTCTTTATTGTGGTGATGGTTTCACTCAAGTACATTTGATACATATGTCAAAATGCTTAAAATTTTACACTTAAGTAAGTGCAGTTTATTGTATATAAATTATATCCCAATAAAAATTTAAAAATATAGATGAAGAAAGACTATCCTATATGCTCCCTCTAATTGTTCTCACCCATGATGATTTATTCAACTACCATAAATAAGTTGAGACATCAAGTTTAGTCATCAGCTCACAATCCACCTACTCATGTAGCTACACACCCATATATGTTATGATTTACCATAACTCTGCTATTGAGTATTCTATAGAATTGAACTCTTAAATTAAACGTTTTTTTCTCTTAGTAGCTCAGTCTGTCTTAGACAGAATTTATATAGAAAAGAGTCACTAGAGAAGAATTTTAAGGGGAATGTCAAATCCTTTCTCTTCCATGTACCAATAATTGCCAGTATCTAAGTTTTTGCATAGAAAACTTTCAGGATCTTGCTCTTAATCTCCTGCAATTACATCTTCTCCCCTTAATTTTATTTTCAAAATATAAGTGATTGCTTCTTTTCTGAACTTGCTAGGCTGTTTTATATCACACAGTTCAATACATATTGTTTCATTTGCCTATAAATCCATCCCTTTTCTTAATCCAATGCTTATCATCTTTATGAAGGTTTTTTTAACCCCCCCCACTAATGTAAGAGTTCCTTTTCCTATGGACTCACTGTATTAAATAAACATCAAACACTATACTTTTCTTGAGAGCAGGATGTGAAATATGCATTTTAATTTTTACATTCTTAGGGCTGAACACAGTCCCTGACACATGCTTGGTATGTAATGAATTGTGTGATGTGAATAAATGGACAAAATAATTGGCCATCAGGTACAGTGCTCTTAATATGCCCAGAGAGGGTTTGCCTCACTTGAGTACTTTTTTCTCTTCTGTAAGCGTCAAAAGACAGGTTTCAGAAAGCAGATGTCACATCTATTTATTTGGCAGGATGTACTAATCTTGTTTGGTACAACATTTCATTGAGTATTCTCCATAAAATATTTGTGTAATAAATACTTATTGACCTAATGGATTATGAGTGAAGAGGTACATGGGTCAAAATAATATATCTGGTGTGACTATTGATTTGGTGGATGGTCTGACTAACCAAGGTGGAGCAGGAGGAGATTTATGGATCTGGACATAGATTAAGAGATAATTTTTTGCCCCTCACATTTCATAGGCAGGAATGCACTACCCATGCAAATTTTGCTCATTTACATAACCACTGATGAATGAAGTTAATTATGTATAGCTAACATTTGAATCAGCTTAGTGGGAGAGATGTTCAATAGATAAAATTGTGAAAATCATGGACCGTATCCACTTTTAGCAGTGGTGATACTATGTTAAATATCCTGCATGTTTTCTATGTAATTCCTTCTTTATTCAGCTTTCCATGATAACTCAGAAATGTTAATACTTCCTATTTCTAAGTTGTGTATTGGAAGTTGGTAAATGAACAAATAGAAAGGGAATTTTTTAATTTGCTTATTAAAAGTGTTTCTCCTCCTCCTTTTTGTTCTCTTCCTTTTCCTCGTTGCTCCTTCTCCTCATTCACATCGTTATTAATATCATCAATCCATTACCTTAAAAGTCATGTTCTCTCAAGTTCTCTTCTATACATCCATTCTTTTTCATTAAAAACCTAAAGATGATTAAATGATGCTCTGAATTGTATTTCACCATTCACTGCATATTTTTTGAACTCTGATTTTGAAATTTTATGATAGCTTGTAGTTTTTCATATTCTTTTTTTTTTTAAGATTTTATTTATTTGCAAAAGAGACAATGAGAGACAGAGAGCATGAGAGGGAGGAGGGTCAGAGGGAGAAGCAGACTCCCTGCTGAGCAGGGAGCCTGATGTGGGACTCGATCCCGGGACTCCAGGATCATGACCTGAGCCGAAGGCAGTCGCTTAACCAACTGAGCCACCCAGGCGCCCTAGTTTTTCATATTCTTAGCCAGATAATATCATTAGTTGTGATTCATAGAAATACTCAATATAATTTTCTAACATAAATTAAACTAAAATTTAAGACATATTTTAACTAAAACCCTTAATAACATATTTCTACATAATTATATTAAGCAATATGCTCCTTGAAATTTAAATGGCAAGATAGGATGTCACACATACACATTTAAATTACACACACTCATGTATACGTATTCATAGAATTCACAAAGTGCAAGTTATTAAAAAATAATTGTTCCTCTAGAATTTCTGACTGGCTTTAACATTCTTGGAGCATTGCATTATGTGCATTTATGTGCACATGCGCTGAAGACACAACTCAGCTAGATAGCATTTGAAGAATGAACAGAGCAAAAATACACTTCCTATGAATACTGAATAATTTAGAGTATGGAAACTTGCAATTCTAACTTGATATTTAGGAATGATAAAAACTTAACAGTCAATATGATATAATCCTGAGATTATATAATTCACTGCTTTCAGGTCAATATACTTCATTGAGCACAAAATATTTTAAAAAGAAGAAATTTACTGTAAAAAATGACTTGAACCCAGTGAGGCATACCAAGTACTTTTCACCAAGCAGTCCATCTACAGCCCAACATATAGGTCCTGTCTTAAAGTCAGGCATGGTACCTTTGAACGAAGGCGTGGCCAAGTGACTAATTTTGAATATGGGTCATGAATAGATACTGTTTTCCCACCCTGGGCTAATTGGCAAAATTCTAGAAGTGGAAGAGTGATTCAGCTAAGTCACATTGTAGAGCACCTTTGTTCCTTTGCACCAACTTGCATTGTTTTCATCCTGTGAGAGATATAAAATATTTATTGTGCTAAGGTGCTTCATTCTCACTGTTGTTTTCAGTGTTATTCAAACCTGAATAATTCAATCACAAAGACAAGGATGGTACTTCATCTTTTCCCTTCTATATCTTTAAACAACAGTATGAAACCACCTGCCTGCGACAAACAACTTTTGTAGGGTTTGTTTTATGTTGTTTTCGTTTTGTTGTGATTCCATGTAGGCATTTTAGAATGAAAATTTAGCAGGTATTCATATGTACACATGCACCCAGATTATGAACTCAGGTATGTGGACAGGTGCTTTCTTCAAATCAAAAGATAGGTGAATAAAATCCAGGGAAAATATGACCACTGGTTTAATCATTCATTGTCATGAAATCACTCTCCTTGTCACCTCCCTGTTAAGTGTGTATGTGAGGGTTGGTACTGAAGATATGAAAAATAGAGTAGTGGAATAGGCTATTACAGATTATAGAACGTTTTAGTCCCCTTGTAATCTTATTAAATGTTTGCTAATCTAGAAAAATACAATGATTAGTAGGTTGTCATTTTTCTGGGAAAGTTGGAATAATAAAGTCATATATTAGTAACCTAAAGACCAAATCAATTTCACATGAGTTTGGTTTGACCTGGACAGCTGTAAGCCAAGCAATATATATATTTTTTATTTTATTATGTTATGTTAGTCATCATACATTACATCCTTAGTTTTTGATGTAGTGTTCCATGATTCATTGTTTGTGCATAACACCCAGTGCTCCATGCAGCATGTGCCCTTTTTAATACCCATCACCAGGCTAACCCATCCCCCCACCTCCTCCCGTCTAGAACCCTCAGTTTGTTTCTCAGAGTCCATAGTCTCTCATGGTTCATCTCCCCCTCCGGTTTCCCCCCCTTCATTTTACCCTTCCTGCTATCTTCTTCTTTTTTTTTTTAACCTATAATGAATTGTTTGTTTCAGAGGTACAGGTCTGTGATTCAACAGTCTTACACAATTCACAGCACTCACCATAGCACATACCCTCCCCAGTGTCTATCACCAGCCACCCCACCCCTACCACCCCCCCACCACTCCAGCAACTCTGTTTGTTTCCTGAGATTAAGAATTCCTCATATCAGTGAGATCATATGATACATGTCTTTTTCTGATTGACTTATTTCGCTCAGCATAATACCCTCCAGTTCCATCCATGTCATCACAAATGGCAATATTTCATTCCTTTTGTTGGCTGAGTAATATTCCATTATATATATATATATATATATATATATATATATATATATATATATATACACCACATCTTCTTTATCCATTCATCTGTCGATGGACATCTTGGCTCTTTCCATAGTTTGGCTATTGTGGACATTGCTGCTATAAACATTAGGGTGCATGTACCATTTCGGATCCCTACATTTGTTTCTTTGAGGTAAATACCCATTAGTGCAATTGCTGGGTCATACGGTAGTTCTATTTTCAACTTTTTGAAGAACCTCCATACTGTTGTCCAGAGTGGCTGCACCAGTTTGCATTCCCACCAGCAATGTAGGGGGGGTTCCCCTTTCTCCACATCCTTACCGACATCTGTCATTTCCTGACTTGTTAATTTTAGCCATTCTGATGGGTGTGAGGTGATATCTCATTGAGGTTTTGATTTGGATTTCCCTGATGCCAAGTGATGTTGAGCACTTTTTCATGCGTCTGTTGGCCATTTGGATGTCTTCTTTGGAAAAATGTCTGTTCATGTCTTCTGCCCATTTCTTGATTGGATCATTTGTTCTTTGGGTGTTGAGTTTGATAAGTTCTTTATAGATTTTGGATACTAGCCCTTTACCTGATATATCATTTGCAAATATCTTCTCCCGTTCTGTCAGTTATCTTTTGGTTTTGTTGACTGTTTCTTTTGCTGTGCAAAAGCTTTTTATCTTGATGAAGTCCCAGTAGTTCATTTTTGCCCTTGCTTCCCTTGCCTTTGGCAATGTTTCTAGGAAGATGTTGCTGCAGCTGAGGTCGAAGAGGTTGCCGCCTGTGTTCTCCTTTAGGATTTTGATGGACTCCTGTCTTTTTTTTTTTTAAAGATTTTATTTATTCATTTGAGACACAGAGATACAGAGAGAGAGAGAGCATGAGCAGTGGGAGAGGCAGAGGGAGAGGGAGGAGCAGGCTCCCCGCAGAGCAGGGAGCCCGATGCGGGACTCGATCCCAGGACCCTGGGATCATGACCTGAGCTGAAGGCAGACGCTTAACCATCTGAGCCACCCAGGTGCCCCGATGGACTCCTGTCTTACATTGAGGCCTTTCAACCATGCTGAGTCTATTTTTATGTGTGGTGTAAGGAAATGGTCCAGTTTCATTCTTCTGCATGAGCCAAGCAATACTTTTGAGTAAACAAATAAACAAAAGTATTGTCCCACATTTTAAAAATATACATACCCACTTTTCTGCTAAGAAAACATGTAAGTGTAAAGCACCTGAACCCATTTCAAAAGGCACAAACTCTTCATTGCAATGGTCTTCACAACTTACCTTTTCGTTCTTAAACCCAGCTAGCTTTACATATCCTTTCTGCTGGGCAAGTGAAGATTTTCATCTCCTGATATAGAAAATAAATAATCTGAGTAATAATGTACATCATTCATTGTGACAATTAGTATTAACAGCGTAATTCAGTACTTAATATTGGGTCCCCTAAGTCCAAGGAACTGTATTAGATACTCTAGATATGGTTCAAACTTATAACTTATTTTGAGATTATACCTCTCTGTTAAACTGACTTATCAACAGAAAGGAGGTGGGGAAAGATGAGAAGAACATTTTAATTAAAAAATGAGAACTAAAACCTCAGAGATCTGTTTCAGACCATAAATCCACATAATTAAGCCTTTGGCTGGATGAATGTTTAATAACTTAATCCAGTATCTATGCATATTTAGGTGTACTTTTCTGATGACTTTAAGTAAGTTCATCAGTGTCTTAAGTCTTTAACTTGTATAGTTTTAACATTGAAAGCAATATAAATATAAATAAAAGCATTTCTTATACTCTAGAAATAGACTAAAATCCCTCTGCTCAAAATAAATAAATAAATAAATAAATAAATAAATAAATAAATAAATAAATAAAATAAATTAAATCCCTCTGTTCATGATAAATAGGAATGGAAATGTTAATAACTGGTCTTGTTCATTGCCTTAATCAATTCCTTCATTCAGTCAAATATCTCTGCTTATTCTGTGAAGGCACTATGCTAGAGATATGAGTACATCAGTGACCAAAAGAGAAAATACTACATATATGTCATTGACTCATGCATATTCTGCTGTGCAAGGAGAAATTAGAGAATACATATAATGAATACATAATATAGTACGTTAAAAATAAAAAAAAAATGGAAAACTTGAGGTTTAATTGAATCAGGAATGCTGGGATGAGGAGTTAAGATGAGAAGCAGGTTGCCATTTCATTTTAAATAGGATGGAAAAGGTACATTTCAATAAAAGGTTACATTTAAGCAAGGATTTGAAGGAAGCCGGGATGTTAGCCAAGTGAATATCCAGAGGAACATTCCTGACAAAGAGAATAGCCCAAACAAAGAGACTCAGAAAGGACAATCTTGGATTCTTCAAGGATTTTTAAGGTGGCCCAGGTGGCTGGATGAAGTAATCAGTAGGGGTTGAAATTTGAGAGATAACAGGAGGCCAATCAAGTAGGATCTGTAGTCCATTACAGTGACTTTGGCTGCTTCTCTGCGTAAGATAGGAAATCACTTGGACAGAATAATGACATTGACTGGCTTACAGTTTCAAAATTTCACTCTAGACACTCGAGAATCAACTGTAGGGAATAAAGGAAAGAGGACGGAGGCTCCTGTGATAATCAAGGAAAGCCTTCTATTGACTTAGACCAAGATAATCAGAGTGATCAACAGAGTTAGATTAGAGGTTAGGTATATTTTCATGGTAGTGCCAACAGCGTTTGCTGTTATATTTATTATGTTTATGAAAGAGAGAAAATCAGGATGACTCCAAATTTTGTACTTAAACAAGAAAAAGAATGGAGTTCCCATCAAATGAAGGGGAAAACTTTAGGTGAAGGAGGATGAGGAGCGTTCAAGGAAGAAAGACCTGAAGTTGGGTTGTGGACATTGATGGATATCTGTTAGGCATGGATAGGAATTAGTTCAATTGATTTGAAATTCAAAACAGCACTCTGGTCTGGGAGAAAGGTTTGAAAATTATTGGCACATAGATGACATTTAAAGATAAAAATTTGATGAAAGCATAGAAGGAAATTGTTTGGATAGGCAAGAGCAAAGGATCAAACCTGAAAACTGGAATAGTCTAACATTATCAGATGAGGAATTCACAAAGTGATTAATAAGAAGGCATGATTTTCCTAGTGGGTATTGCATTAGTTTTCTGTGGCTGCCATAACAAATTACCATAAACTTGAAGGTATAAAAACAATAAAATTTATTCTCTTACATTTGTGGAGATCAGAAGTTCAACATGAGTTTTATTGGGCCACATTTCTTCCAGAGGCTTTGGAGGGAATCCTTCCTTACCTCTTACAGCTTCCACTAGGGTTCCTCTGCGTGTGTGCACACCACTCTAATCACTGCTTCTGTCCTCATGTCACCTTTATTGTATGTACCAAATACCCCTCTCTGTCCCTATTTATAAGGTAAGTTGTCATTGAATTTAGGGCCCACCTGGATAATCCAGATTATTCCCATGTTTAGATCCTTGATCTGATCACCTCTACAAAGACCTTTGTTTTTTCTTACAAGTTAGCATTAACAGGCTTCAGGGATAAAGAATTGCTATTTTGGAGTAGCTATTATTTAGCATAAAAATACAAGTGTGTTATATCAATTGCAGCAAAAAGCCTAAAAACAGAAAATCACTCATTAAATTTAGCAATATTGAAATTATATGTGTTCTTGAAAAGAGCAGGTAAAGTGTAGTCATGTAGGCAAAGTCCTGAATCAGGTGGAATTAAGAGAGAAAGGGAGAAGAGGAATCAAACACAAACAATATTTTCAAGGAGTTTTGCTACAAAAGGGAATGAAACAATCGGACATTTAAGGCTAAACTTAGGCCAAGATTTTTTTTTTTTTTTTTTTTTTTTTTTAGGATAAAAGAAATGTGATGGAGGTAGAGAATGGGGATTGATGAAGTTTTAAAGAGGGATGCGAATATCAGTGTTGATGTTGTTTACTAGGTGTTATGGTTTGGAATCCCCCAGAAACATACTTTAAAATAAGAATGAGTTCAAGTAGTATATTTGAATAATGGGGGAGAGACAAGGAAGGGAAGGAAGCCAGTAAGTGTGTGTTATGATAAGAGAAGCACTGTGGGGAATTGGTGCTCAGTACTACTGAGGCCTTTGGGATACCATGTGGAACACAACTCAGGGTTTTATCTGTCAAGAAGCAAGAGAGTTAAGGTACCTTACTCACTAACTCCTGTCTGTCATAGGGTGAGGACTGCTCCAAGGAGCCTTCACTCCAGAGCACTTCTGACCCAGCCTGTGCTTGGTCTAAGCATATCCCTACAGATGAAGTCCTCTCAGAGAGAGTCATAAGTGTTGGGAATAGGAACTCTTCATTGTATGTGAGCGAAACTGAGAATCAAGGGGCTACGGACAATGTTCCAATAGGAACTGCTATAGAAGGGGAGGGAGATAGGATCAAATCTCAAAGATCATTTGCATATTTTGTTTAAAAGCTTTCATATCACCTATTAGGTATCTTCTATATGAGTCTATATCTATATATTTAAATTGAGTGCAAAGGAGAAATTAAACACATTAGTATGCTGAAGCCTAGATGAAGATACCCTTACAATCCCAGCATCTATCACCTTTCAAATAAATGTTAATGATGGCAGTTATGAAAATTGTTCCAAAGCCTAACAAACTTTATACGGTGGAAGTGACTATTGCATGACTTGTATTTCTATAAATATGGAAAGCAGAACCTTTGCTTCATTTAAACAGCAAAAATATTTTTTTAAAAGATTTTTTTTTTTATTTATTTATTTGACAGAGAGAGACATAGCGAGAGCAGGAACACAAGCAGGGGGAGTGGGAGAGGGCGAAGCAGGCTTCCTGCTGAGCAGGGAGCCTGATGTGGGACTCGATCCCAGGACCCTGGGATCATGACCTGAGCCGAAGGCAGACGCTTAACGACTGAGCCACCCAGGCGCCCAAAAATATTTTTTGAATGTGTGCAAAGAAGCACTTTAACCCTGGAGACATGGTTCTTAATTTTTTAATATTGGCCTTGATGATTTAACCTTTACTGGAAAATAAATGTTTAGTTTATGTTCAAGTTATTTGAACTAACAACAACATTATCTCCCTTAGATAAATTTAGCATATAATTAGCACAGGAAGATGGACAGGTTTTTATTACCATCTGTCTTTGGGAATTACAATGAAATTAAATATTGTTTGTTTTCTCCAATAAACTTACTAAAAAAGAATGTCAGGAATAATCTATGGCAAAAGGAAATATGTGTATTAGCTGCTTTTCATTTCTGTTAAGTGTTTTTGTTTGCTTTACATGTTGACAATTTCTTTGAAATTGATTGATTATTCAAGAAATAAGTATATTGTGGTTTTATAAATCTATTGAAGTCATTATAACCTTCTAGACTTTAATAGATTTAAAAATGGCAGACTGTATGCACAATACTAAGAGACTCAAACAATAACTATATTCAACTTTTAAACTTTGTCTTTCATATTTTTTAGATAATATGTATCTTTGTGATCGTGAGAATATATTTTAAAGCGCTATAGTTAATATCCCTAATGTCAGGAAATACACATCTACTCTTAACATCCTTCTTCTCTGCCCTTTGGAATTTAGGCCAATCATCACCCAAATCACAATGTTTCCTTCCATTTGGTTTTAGCTTCTTGCTCTAACAAAAATATGATTAACCCCTGAGAACGCCACTTTACCTACAAATCTCTTAGTCACTGTATTAGTTTCGTTAATAAATTGTCACAGATTACATAGCTTAAAAAATAGAAATTTCTTCAGAATTCTGGAGTTGAGAAGTCAGAAATCATGGTGTTGGCAGGGCCATGTTGCCTCTGACTGCTGTACAGAGGAATCCTTCAGGCTTCTTGTAAGATCCGGGTGGTTGGTAGCCATCATGGCATTCCTTGGCTTGTAGACACACCATTCCAATCTCTACCTCTGTCATCACGTGAACTTCTCCCTATATGTCTATATGTATGTGACTCATCTTATAAGGACACCAGTCACACTAGCTTAAGGCTCACCCTAATGACTTTGTCTTAACACAATTACATCTACAAAGACCCTATTTCCAAATAAGGTCACCTTTCCAGGTACTGGGGGGTCAGGAATTCACCTATCATGTTGGAGTATACAGTTCAACCCACAACAGTCACTGACTACTTTTATAAGTTTGATTTAATGGGGACTAGTGTAGAGTAATATAGTTTTTTGTCACAGCTCTAATAACACTTGATTGGGAAATGCTCTCCTTCTGAAAGTCACTTTCAAAACATTCTGCAATCAACTTACTTAAAAGCATGTGGTCTTGAATCTTGTGTCTTCTCATTATGGCAACTAGTACCCTCTCATTCCTTGATGACTTTAACTCACTCTAATATATTTAAACCTATTTTTACCTAAACATTAGTGATTTCCATTCTATGTGTAGAAGGTCCCTCTCACAGTCTGGACACTCAGGACCTTGAATATACCTCTCCCTACGATCTTGTCCTCCATCCTTCTGGGGCCAATTACTCCATGGTTATACCCAAAACCTTTGTCTTAGTCAATGACAACACACTGTCCATAATCACAACTGCATGCATTCCACTTGCTGGTTATCACGTCCTATATTTTAAGCATATTTTCTCCAGCTTTCTCACTCTAAAGAGTCATCCTACTTTTCATTTCATGAGTATCTGACCTCCATTGATTCTATCAACTGTACATTATCTTCAGTTTCATATATTCACTTTACTTTTTTAAAAGCTGAATTTCCATAGTCAGTCATTTTTAGGACTGCCTCTCATATTCTCTTCAACTCCATTTCTTTGCCCACTTTGTAGTGCTCATATGACAAAGTAGCCCCAATTAAATACAAATTTCTGCCTAACAAATATCCAAATCTCTGTAGTAGACCTTGGCTGAAATACAATATGTAACCATAACCATGTTTTATTACATTTTTTAGATTTCTCAGTATTATTAAATATTTAAATTTCCATACTTTTCCTAAATGTCTCTTATACCTCCTTTTTTTCAAACTTTTTCAAAATTGAAGTGTAGTTGGCATATAATATTATGTTAGCTTTAGGTTTATAGTATAGTGATCCTATATTTTATATATTATGAAGTGATCTGTTGGTTTTAACTACAAAAGTGTATCCTTAATGCAATCTGGCAACCTCAAGTGTGCCCTTACCGTTGTCCCCAAATCTTACTTTGTGTACTCATTATTTTTTTTATTTTTTTTTATTTATTTTTTTATTTATTTTTTAAGATTTTATTTATTTATTTGAGACAGAGAGAATGAGAGACAGAGAGCATGAGAGGGAGGAGGGTCAGAGGGAGAAGCAGACTCTCTGCTGAGCAGGGAGCCCGATGCAGGACTCGATCCCAGGACTCCAGGATCATGACCTGAGCCGAAGGCAGTCGCTTAACCAACTGAGCCACCCAGGCGCCCCTGTGTACTCATTATTCACTCTACCTCTCTCCTGGGGGACTATTTCATAACCCTCTACAATCTTGTTGATATTAAATTCTATCTTCTTGTCCATCTCATTGGAATCGATGGATTATATTGCTTCCTATTTCACAAGGAAAACTGGAGCAGTAAAAGAGAACTTGATCAGAATTCTAACATCTTATCTATCGAGATACTCACATGAACAACCACATAATATGGGCTCTTACCAAAATTAGGAAGATGCACATTTGTATCATTTTGAGTTCTGTTTGTACATTTGTTTTACATTCACAAGTCATATTTCATCTTGTCCCTGATTTGAGAACTGAAATAATTTTGAGAGAGGAATGACAAAGTCTTTATATGTATATGTATATGTATATGTATATGTATATGTGTTTGTGTATGTGTGTGTTTTCTCGGAGGAGGTGTTCTAGTTTTTAGCAGAATCAAATCTTTAACCTGCAAAGATGTCATAAAAGATTGTAGAATTCTTTACATATTTTATTGCATAAAAACTACACTGACCAAAGAAATTAATCAAAGATTCTTAGCTGGTGTGAAATTGTCTACATTTGAAATCTGTAATGGGTGTTGTATGTCACAATATTTTGCCTCATCCATTTTCTTTCTTCTCTCTATGTGCTTATGTTTTCCTACTACTGCTAATAAATTTCAATTAATTCAGAATATTTTTCATTTTGTGTAAGGACCACAGTTTAATGATTATATGGAAGATGGTTGGTAAAAATTGAAAGAAAATAAGACATTTTATAACTGAAAATAATTGTTTATATTTATTACTTTAACATATAACATATACACATTTAAAAAATCTACCTTACTAGACTGGAAGTTCTGTAAGAAAGAAATTGTGTGTTTATATTAGTATACCTCACCCAACCTAGCAAAATGTCCGGATCCATTGGTTAAAGGTTTTTCAATGCATGATTTACCAAAGAAAGGAAATATAGCCATTGATTATTTAAGATTTAAACTCAACTGTGAATGATTTCCTTATGATTTCACATGCATCCCTAAAACTCTGGGATTTTATAAGATCATGCCACCATATTTTATCAAGATGGCTTTTTACGTAGCTTATTATTGATTTTTTAGATGAAACATGTGGTTAATGGGAATAATGGAAAATATAGCTGTCTTCTCTGTTAAGCACATGAAATACAGTAAAAGTAAAAGGTCTTCAGAAACATGTTATTCAGAACTAACTCAAAGTGGGATTGCTCTATTTTAACATTACACATGATTAATTGGTAATATAATTCCCATGTGCATTGTCACATTGCGGAGTTCCATCAATCCAAAATTTTATTGTAAAAGGCAATGAGCACTGTGTGTAATAGCTGACACATTAGCACAGAAATGCTTTTTTGTCACAAATTGAAGCTGTTTAATACTTGTTTGCCTACCCGTAATGGTACAAAATGCATCTATAATTACTGTCATGGGGCTGAGACTATACCATCTGGTATGAAATGGAAATGTTTGTATCTAAGCTTACTAGAGCAGAATATATTTTCTGAGCCATTATTGTAAAGCCATTCATTCTATCTAATAAAAAACTTCTCCACTATATGAGCACAGACTAATGAGTATAAACACAGTTTGGGCTGGAAAAGTTTAAGAAAATATTATGTTCTATAGGATGTCCTTGATCTCTCAGAAAGAAAAAAAAAATAAGGTTTATCTTCAACACCATTTTTGATGCTCCTTGATCCAAAAAAAACCCCAAAAAACAAAAAACATTTGCCCCCTTTTGAATATCAGAACATCCTAAGTTTAAATTAAGACATCATTTTTCAAACTGAGTACCTCTTGTGGGTTCCTACTTTTTATTTCAATAATTACATTATCCTAGTTTTACATTATTTCCTTTTCCTCTTAATAAAAAAAATATTGAAATCCTTTTGCCTCTTTCATATATTTTCTTCCTATAGAACATCCTTTTATGGTGAAAATGGAGTCATATATTTTTTTAAAACACACCAGAACAAGACCTTCAAAACCTATACAAAGAAAATCATAAAATTCCTTATCTAGAGATCTATGTGACATAAAAGAGATGTGAACAAATAGAAAAACAGTTTATTTTCTTAAATAGAAATCCTCAAGAGATATTAGTTCTCCCTGAGGCAATTTATGATTTAATGCTACCCATTAAAATAACCAGAGTTGTTTTTCTGGAGATAGATAACTTGATTATAAAACTTATTTGGAAGAACAAACAAACAAACAAAAAAGTAAACAAAAATACTGAAAAAAAATAGAGTGAAGAGAGAATAAGTAGTCCTGACAGATATTGAAATATACTTTAAAGTGTATATAATTACAGTGGTATTTTATTGGTACATGAGCAGAATGATCAGCTGACAACAGAATAGAGAATTCAGAAAATTAATTTCCCCATTTTGTGGGTCTATGTGGCAACAATGTTTGCATTTCAGATCAGTAGGGGTACTGACAGACTTAAATAATTGATGTGGAGATAGCAGATTAGCCATAGACAATAAAATAAAAATTAAACCCATTCCTGTGTATGGATGAATTTCAAATGGGTCAGAGTTAAATTAAAAAACCAAACCAAACCAAAACAAAACAAAAACATAGGAGAACTGGAACAAAATATGAATAAATTCCACTTGGCTCTTCTTTCTGCTTGGCAGTTTTTCTTCCCTGGGCTGGCTTTCACTGATCTCAGTTTGGCTTCATCGCATGTCTACAGTCAGATGATGAGTTAACTGGGGGAAGGGCTGGCTTCAGATGGCCTTATCCCTAGGTCTGAAAGTCAGCTGGGGTAGTATGTCTCTCAACATCAAGACGGCTAGTCCAGATTGAGCTCTCAGTGCAGGAAGACAGTAACTCCCAATGTGCAAGGATTTTTCAGCCTCTGCTTGCACCTGTCACCCTTACCAATGCTTCATTGGCTATTACATTACAGGTCCCTGAGTCAACCAAGCTTGAAGGGTTGAAAAACGGACTTCGTTTTTTTTTCATGAGTGGAGTGAAAACTCGTGACCATTCTTACCACTTACTGAAAATGAAGAATAAGCCATCCTAGCCAAGTATCAAATCCAGAACCACTAATGGGAAAGATAGATAAATTTGATAAATTAACATTTTTTTTAAAGTTCATGGTAAAATAAATCATAAGCACAGTAATGAGAAATCTAATTGGGAAAAGACATATTTGTCACATATCACAGACAAGAGGTTATATTCCTACTGTAGAAATACCTTCTAAAAATAGACACACAAACACCATCAACCCAATGGGGGAGGGCATTAAAAAACATGAATTACAGAAATAAAAAGACAGTTTGCAGAAAAAGAAATGCAATGCAAATGTTTCTTAACAGACTCTAACTATACTCAACTTTTCATGGTAAGAAAAATAAATATAAAAGTATATTGAAATATCAATTCTCACCTGATGGATTGCCGGAAATCTAAAAGTTTAAACTCAACCTCTGTTGGTGAGGTTGTGAGAAAACAGTTCTTTTATGAAATGCTGGGACTCCAAATGTTACATATCCAATGAAGAGACTTGAGTAATATACCCAACATAGCTAATGTTCCATTTGATGCAATATCTCACTTTAAGGAATTTATCTTAAATATAAAATATCAACTATACGAACAGACAAATGAACAAAGCTCTTCATTGCAGAACTAGTTTTCATAGAAAAGACTGGAACCAACACAAATGCTTATCCCAAAAATAGTTGATTGAATAAATATCCACACAACACTGAATTCTGCAGCCATGGAAAGTAATGAGAAATATTTTTTATATCCTTCCATTGGATGATTATTTGGATCTGGATATTAAGAAAATTAAGCTATATTTAAAATATTAATGACAGTTAGGGCACCTGGGTGGCCAGTCGGTTAAAGATCAACTCTTGGTTTTGGCTTGGGTGGTAATTTCAGAGTCTTGAAATCGAGCCTGTTTTGGGTTCCACGCTCAGTGAGGAGTCTGCTTGAGAATGTCTCTTCCTCTCCTTCTGCCCCTCCCCCACTCTTACTCTCTCTAAAATAATATTTATATTAAAGAAATTAATGATGGTTATGCAATTGGAAATTTTAACACTGCATATTTTAAATTATTATGATGTTAATAAATTATTGTTAATTATTTTAAGGGTAATAATGGTACCCTAGTTATTTTTTAAATTGTGCATAAATTTAAAGATACATACTGCAGTATTTAAAGTTCAGAAAATGTATGTGGGATTTGTTTCAATAAAAAATGATGGAAGAATGTGAATGAAGATATTGATGATTGGCTATAATTAGTAATTTTTGGAAATAGTGAATGGATAAATGGATAATTTTGTGTGTGTGTATAATTTGTGTGTATATGTATAATTTTTACATAATATAATGTTAAAACAAATAAGACAACAATCACATTTACTTTCAAATACCATGGAGAAGCAAATATTATTAGTATCACTTTATACCAAATTACTCAACCAGTATTTCAAATGAATGCCCTGAAATAGATTTGCTAGGAATTTTATATTGAGAATTTTGTTTGATTTTTTTTAAACAAGCTGGAAGTCTGTGAAGTTTTGCACTTTTGACCATTCATGGACGCTTAACACAAGCCTCTTCTATTTACCCCTGGACCCTAAACATTAAAAAAAAAAAACTTGTGGAATTATTTAGAGAACAACTATCAACAGAACCATTTGCCTTAATTTAAAATTTTATATTGCACATTTTCAAACAAAATTGGATAGAATAAATAATTATATTTCAGAGTATTTTGAAAGCTTTAATAGTATCTCTTGAATAATTCAAAATTTATTTTTATAACGCCACAAAAAAAGTATGGTTATATAAGAGCATTCAGTGCTAGAGAAATAAAAGAGGCAGTGTTTTTTAATGTATCCTAGAACTTAGAGGCATAAGCCTTTTCTTAAAGGGTCAGTAGGCCCCAGGTAAAGGGTTGGTGGAGAGTCATCAATTTCTCAAAGGAAGAAAAAAATGAGGGCTCTAAGAAAAAACAGCAGCCTAGCTACAGTGCCAAAACCTGACAGAGACGGGCAAAGAGTTAGCAACCACAGATCAATAGCAGTATCATTTATAAATATACATGTAAGTAGCCTACATAACATAAAAGTATAGAGAGTCCTGTTTTAAGAAGGATTAGATATGAGGAAATATTTAAACATAATTTATAATGGATCTGAGGACTAAAAGCATGAATTTTCGGAATAGACATTTAGTAATCATTTGGCAAAAATCAGAATACATCTTAATTAAAAATAAAGCACTTAAGTAAACTAGAATTAGCAAATAATTCTTTGTGTGTGTGTGGCTAGATATGTGTGCATAAATGTATATATATGTACAAGTGTGTATATATGTGTACATGTAGGTGTGTGTATATGTATGCATAAATATACATACATGTATATGCAATCTAAACTACACATCATGTAGGTATGTATATATTTATATCTACATAATACAAACACATGCATATACTTTTTACATATATAAATAACACAAAATTAAATCTGAACAAAGGAAAAGCTACCTATAATTTTTAAGAGAAAGAATAAGCATCACAAAATGTCATTTAGCTATTTATCAATACATTCAAATGTTACCTAATACATTTCTGAAGTTAGACAATTTTAAAATTTATAAGAAAAATAAACAAAAATACTCTAAAAATGCTCTGAAACTGTACAGCAAAGGCAGTAGGATGCCCTCATCCAATTTAGTATTACATGGTACAAGCAAATGAATAGACAGTATTTTTACAAAATATAAATTCCAAAATCAGACCCAAAGTCTTACGGTAATATAGTATATAATAAGTTAGAATCTCAAATCAGTGGTGACACAGATGTACTTTTAAATCTGCTTGTGGAAAAACAAATATATTAGAAAATAAAACCATAAAATCTAATGCGATGTAAATTTTTAAATAAATTGGAGTGGCTCTGGCATTTCTAAACATTACTAAAAAAATGGAAAAAACAAAATATTCATATATTTGACTACAGAAAAGTATATATTTCCACACGACCTTTAAAAAAAGACAGCAATCAGAAACAAGTATCAAACTAGGAAAATAATTTAAAACACATATCACAGATAAAGGGTTAATTTTTCAGATACAAATGGTTCTCAGACATCAGTAAGAGCAGGGCACACATCCCATTAGTAAAAATCACATAAAGGAAATAAATAGACAAGTCTTAAAAATATATAAATGGTAGTAAAACATATGAGAAGGTACTCAACCTCACTCATAATACAAAAAATAAAAATTAATACTACAAAGAGAAATCATTTTTCACCGATGTGATTAGCAGGCATCCAAACGTTGGCAGCATATTCTATTTATGAAGTCGTGTAAAATCAGACACTCTCAAACATGGCTTTTGGGAATGCAAAATGATGTAAACCTCCATGTGGGGAATTTGTTACCCATTATAATTAAAATTAAATTAAATTTTCCTTTTGATTGTTCAAGTTACTTCTGCAAGTTGTCCTGTGTTCATACATCATTGTTACAGTATTCTTTGCAGTAAGAAACAAAAAAAGGAAAAAAACCAAAATACTTAACTAAAAGAGACAAGCAAACCATAAAAAGAGACTCATAACCATAGAGAACAAACTGAGGGTTGCTGGAGGGGAACTGGGCAGGGGGATGGGTTAACTGGGTGATGGGCATAAAGGAGGGCATGTGATGTGATGACCACTGGGTGTTGCATGTAAGTGATGAATCACTAAATTCTACTCCTGAAACCAATATTATGCTATATATTAACTAACTGGAATTTAAATAAAAACTTTAAAAAATACTTATCTTTGGGGGTCTTCTACAATAATCTATGCTATAACCACTTATTGGAATATTCAATAGCAACACAAAAACAATGAGAAATCTCTCTCTACTTAGAAATATTTCCAGGATATATGGCTAAGTGGAAAAATATGATTTTGAACAGCACACAAAATACACTGCCTATTGTGAAAGAAGGAAAGAAATAAAAACTTTTTTTTTCTCATTTTGTATAAAGAAACATTAAAAAAAATTCCTGAAACTTAAAAAATGTTTCCCTTCAGGGTTTAGAGAGGAGTCACAGGTTTAATGAAAAAGTGGGTAGGGGAAACAGTTTTCACTCTATACTAGTTTATATTATTTTTATTTTAAGCTATGTAAATGTTTAAACAATATATCACCTCTTCTAAAAAACAACTTTTTAAAAGACTCCATCCCAAATATTGGTTGACAGGATAAAAGGTGCATAGTTTGAAAAGAGCCCCTAAGGATACTAGTAATTATTGAACATTGGGAAAGGGTAACTGTGGATATAATTAGTTAGCATGTTGCCTCTGTAGAGATAGAAATTGCCCCTGTGCCAGTTGTAAATAGTTCTGTTCTGAGCATAGCCTTATTTTCAAGGAGTAATTTTGCAGGGTCTTAGTGTAACCAGCCATCATAAGGCTCAGCACATTTCTTAGGCCATCAATTATTGATGTACCACAGCCAGAGATGACTTTTAATTTGCTCTCATGAACAATTGTGCATGGGGATTTTTATAATTACTTTATCATTTGGAAGCATATTTTACATAACACTATGGAAATGACAATGCTGCTAGCTTTCACTGGTAACAAAGGCCAAAGACGACAAGGCCTAGTGATTCAAATTAATAGGATGCTTGTTTTTACTTCATTTTGATAAATTCTGAATGTCATCCATTCTTCAGGTTGGTACTTCATCTTGAGAGTCGGCTTTGTACATCCTGGAATCTATCCTTAATGTGTGCCTGTCGATCACTTGGGTCCAGTCGATATTTCTAGACTGTTTCTCAACTAACCCAAACCATTTCCTGTTGCAGGTGTGGCTACTAGTGCAGAAGAGGAAATAAAACAGAAACAGTTGGTCCAGAATCTGTAGAGATTTTCTAATTCTACTGGGTGTTCTACATCACAAAATAAGTAGTGAGCCAAGTCTCAGTGCAAAGCCTGAGTAAGATATTGACTTAAGAAACATTGTTATAAGCTCTGGGATTGTAAGAGCTGATCTCAAGACTTGACATGGTGGTTTGAAACCTCTCCCAATCCTGTAAACAACCATGCACATATGTGCGACAAAGTGTGTAACATGGAGGAAAACATTTGGAAAAAGACAATTTTCCTTTTGTACTATGCTTTTTGGAACTTCTGAGCCATTAAAATTCCCATTTGCTCTTGGTTTTAATGAGCACTTCAGCATCAACCCTTGAAAAATCCAGATTCTTTAAAATAGCTTGATGCTTCATGCCAAAATTGATTTACATATTCTAAAAGGGAAATGTATTTATATGTCGAAGTACAAATGATTTCAGATGTAGAAATCCTTTTTAAACCTATTATAACTCAGGGTGCCTGGGTGGCTCAGTTGGTTAAGCGACTGCCTTCGGCTCAGGTCATGATCCTGGAGTCCCTGGATCGAGTCCCACATCAGGCTCCCTGCTCAGCAGGGAGTCTGCTTCTCCCTCTGGCCCTCCCCCCCTCATGTGCTCTCTCTCTCATTCTCTCTGTCAAATAAATAAATAAAGTCTTTTAAAAAAAAAAACGTATTATAATTCAATTAGCAGCAAAGTAAAAAGAAAATTCAAAGTTCTAGTCATTCAAAACCCACAACCTAGGACTGTTTCTTTCTGAGGGTACGTATATTTACATTCTAATATTAAGTATGATGTCAATAAAATTATTATAATTTAATAAACCTATTGGCATTCAGTCTATATTCTCACTGCTATAGAGTAGGTCAAAATTATAATTTATACTTTAAAAAAATTATTCAGTTCTGTAATTATTTTCCTCTATATATTTTCTAAATTTGTGACTAAATACTCCTTTTTCATGATTGTTAGCTAGGATTTATCTATCTTACTTTTATTTTTCATATAACCTAGATTTCTAGTTCTCAACTATCACACACTTTCCTAACTCATTAAGTTCTTCATTTATATTTACTATATTGTTCATCTTATTTCCATCCATATATTTGTGTTCTTTTTTCAATAATTTGATTTGCATACTTAACCAGATGGTTTTAACTCTTTACTTTTATTGATATAATCATATAAGATACAGAATTTTCTCTGAGCATCAGTGTATTGGCATCTCAAAGTTTCTGATATTAGTATTTCAGTTTCCTCTCTTTTCTAGAAAAGATTAAAGTACGGTTTGTATTCCTCATTTGACATAACAGAACAGCTGCTTAAAAATCAAGTTATAAAAATTCCAGATGGAAGCTGACATTTAATTTCTGAGTTTTTAAAATTAATTTAATTCTACTGCAATGGATTCAGAACATATTGCTGTAAATATTTTATAGCATTTATTTTTACTTGTGTTTTTTTCGTGATAATTATAGTATACACACATATGATCTTTTAGATCCACATTATTGATAAGGTTCCTTAGATTTTCTAGTCTTTATTAAATTTTGTTCTTATCCTCTTGAATCACATTGGAGTGAATGAAGTGCATTAAAATCTTTAGTTTTGCTGTGTTTCTGTCTATTATACCCCATCTTCCACTTTAAGAAAATGTTGCTCTCATATTTGCTGCATAGCTATGTATGTCTAATGTGTTTAATTATAATAGTTAGCAATACGATGTGCAATCATTGTCTCATACAATGTTTCGGTATTATTTCTATCCATTATTCATTCTGCTTTCTTTATCTTTTCATGTGAATACATATACTTAATCTTTTTCTTCTTTTACTCTATGAGAGCATAGTTGAGTTGTATTTTTTAGAGATAAGAATATTATATTTTTCTAGAAACAATCCTTTTATGTTTTCAATTTTAATTATTTTGAATTATATTAAGATAATTGTGATTTTTAAGAATTTCTTTTGTGTCCACAGTTGCTTTATCCTTGACATTTCTATTTTTGCATATCTATGCTCTTCTCTTTCTCTTTGATGACATTAGTCAGGGTTCACCAATCTTATCAATTTTTTTTTCACATTATTATTTTTTCTTCATCAGAGTTTTATTTATTCTCTTTTCTAACCCACAGGGAACATTCCTTCTGGCTTCCGTCAGAACAGCAGTCCCACCCTTGTGGCCCATGAATATCATTTACTGTTGGAGAGGGATGATGCGTGCAGTTTGCATGACTGTTGTATGGGAAGTTGTCTAGAGGGGTGGCTGCAAGCCTAGCCTCTAGCTAAGTGGAGCTCATGAATGGAAAATACGTCCACTACATATCAGATCCTGTAGCTTCCTGACATACTAGATCTTTCTCTCCACTCTGATTCACTCTTTCAATGACTCCTCTTCCTTCCCCAAATTAAGTCATATTTGGTGTCTAGGAGGAAACATCTTTGAAAAAATATAAATATCCCTCTCTCAAAAGTTCAGTTGGCCGTTTCTTTCTTTGAATCTTTGATCTGGCATACAAGAGTTGGTTAGGATAGGAAGATACATCAGGATTGGAGTTGTAGTGAGAATAGAGAGCTAGAGGAAAACAGAACAGGTGATCACAGATTAATTCTTCACTATATAACTCTGCAGCTTTACTCCAATATGAATTTAACCATCCTTTATATAATGCATTCATAACAACTTCGAGAAAGCAAGCTCTATATAGGTCAGAGCGATTATTAGTGTCATTATTGATGTCATGGGGTCTATCTAATAAGTAGCGTCATGATGTTGATGTTCCCAGGGTGTCTGGAGAAGCATTCATTGGTTCTCACTAGTGCCATCTCACACTGATTTTTCTTCTTTGGCTGTGAGGACTTAGGGTCACCTTAAGGGAATGTGCCCTTTGTGGCTCAATAGCCATTAGTGTAAACAGGTAATTTTGAAAAGAGTGCATGCTGATGAAATGATTAGCCTTGCAAAGTGGGGAAGATCATTGTGTATGCAGGAAATGCAGGGATCTTATGGGTCACAGTAAGTCATTTTGTATGTGATTATGTTGCCTTGGAGTCTCTGCTGAGTAACGTTAGTATAGAATTTTAACCAAAACAAAACACAAAATAAATGATAAAAAAATGTTTCATGAAAGACCTACTTACTTTTGCTATCATTTCTCCTCTTACACAATACCATTAGCCATATTCAAAAAATATTAAATGACCATCAAATGTTTGTGCAGTAATATGCTGAAACAAAAAAATCTTGGTCCATAAGGGATTTGGAGTTGGTGTTTACTGAAGCCCGCTTTCATTTTATAACATACTGGTTCTAATTTAAAACAAATACATTTTTATGTGTAAAATTCATCATTACATAATTATGTGGAGATGCAAAAAGTTATATACACACAGACATACATAACTTGGTCTTTTTTTCCAATTTTTTTCCCTGAAAATGGATATGTGTGCACACACTCATATTTGCATATAGTGTTTTCATCATCCTGCCTTGAATTTCATCATTCCTTTTTTTTTTCAAAAAATAACATTTTACTAAGTCACATATAAATATATATCAAGAATCAATCTAGATAAACTGTGTTCCATGCTTGCAATGTTTTTATTTTTGAATGACATGTTGAACAAGCATCTTTGCAAGTACATAAAAAAACTTAAACATGTTATGTTTTCCAGGAGGATGGCTATCTATATCTCATGAACAGCTGTGAATCATCTTTGTCTAAAGAATAGCCACACAATACTAATTATAGAGGCTATGTAGGATGCATGGAGGATATAATCACCATTATGACTAATCTATCAATAATATATCAATAATAAGTTGCATGTTGATTTCATTAAACTGCAAAAATCATACAGGCTTCATATTCCTGGCAAGGAGTTTGTGGCTAGAATGAATAAGACAGTTGGTGAATGAATGTAAGTCTCATAAATATGTGTAAAATGAATGATGGTGTTGCTTGTCTGTAATTTTGCTTGCTTGACTGCTACTTGTATTGTAGTGATTTTCAGCAGGGGCAATTCTCTTCTGCCTTATATTATGGCACATTAGGCCTTTTCTGGGCACTCCTTGGACTCTGTCTTTCCCTCTGTCTGCTCTAGCACACTATGCTTCTGTAAAACTTAGCAATGATGAGATATATTTACAAGGCCTCTCCCTTTAAGAAGATTTCAGCCAAATTTCAGAGATCATCTCAATGTGCTAGAATTCCTGAAAAACAAAACAAAACAGCAACAAAATTCATAGGTATTTTCCCGGGGAAGATTTTACTCAAAAATATAATAGGCAGAATCAACATACAATTTTAGCTGAACTAAAAATAAGGATCTACACTTTCTAGACAAAGAAAGACAACTATTGTATTTTCTTATTTATATGTGGAATTTTAAAAAGCTGAAGTCCTAGAAATAGAGAGTAGGATAGTGGTTACCAGGCTGAGGGATGGGAGAAATGGGGAGATGTTGATCAAAAGGTACAAAACCCCAGCTAGAAGATGAATGAGTTTCGAGGATCTAATGTACAACATGGTGAATATAGTTAACAATATCGTATTACATACTTGAAAGTTATCACCACAAAAAATGGTAATTTTGGTGGGGATGGAGGTGTTAACTAACCCTATTCTTTTATCAGGCGTTTCCTTTCATGTTATAACTAGACCCTTTTTCCTGACAGATCCCAAATCGGTTTCATTTTTATCACCATCATTGTTCTCTTTTTTCCCTTCTAGTATACAAAAGACAACACAAGAAATCTATAATTAAAACATCCCTAAGGGAATTCTGACCAACTTTATTCAAAAGTATTTCAACTTGAGGAGATCTTGAACACAGCATTTCCCTGGAAATCAGAGGGGGTAGGAAAGAGGGGGCAAGAGAAGTAATTCTTTAAAATGATACTTGTGGCTTAGCTTATTTCATGCCAACATTTATGTAGGAATCAAAACGAATACTTGAAGAAAAATATCTAGTTTTAAAGGCACTGGAGAGCTAACTAGGCAGACAAAGATGCCAGGGGAAAAGAAGTCATTTGATAGTAGATTAATCACTTTGGTTCTTTAGAGATCAATAAGAAGAGATGCTATTCAAATGCACAATAAATACGTGAATACATTCCCAACCTCATTAGTCATCAGTGAAATAAAATTTCAAACCAAAATACATTATAACCATGTACCATGGCAAATGCTACAACAAATAAGATGGATAATAACAAGGTTGGTATGGAGGTGGAGCAATTCAAAGTCAGACATTGCTGTCAGGAGGGTAAATTGGTACAACTGCTTCAGGAAAGTGCTTAATAATATTTACTAAAATTGTATATATGCATACTTCTGCAATACACTCCTCAAAGTTACTGACAAACATGTATATCTATGTACAAGAAATGACATGTATAAGAATGTTTATATCATCATTAATTATAATCATCTCAAATTAGAAGGAACCCAAATAACTATTAGTAGAAGAATGAATACATAAAGCAAGGTGTACGTATACAATGAAATAAAATGTAGGCGTGAACACTAAAATTCTGCTGCACACAACATTGATGGCTCTCATGAGTATATTATGAAAATATCATTAAAATCAAAATATAAAAGTATTATCAATCATAACATTTACATTATTTATAAAATAACATAAAATATTATAGAATACTTACATATTGTTTTACAATTAAAGATAGTGATTTCTCCTGGGGAGGAAATGAAGAGACTGGGACAGCACGTGATCTGGCCAATGGGATGCTGGCTATGTCACAACATTATTGTCAAGTCATTAACCCATAACCTTGTTTTATGTATCTGTTTAAAGACATCTTATTGTGGGATGCCTGGGTGGCTCAGATGGTTGAGTGTCTGCCTTCGGCTCAGCTCATGATCCCAGGGACGTGGGATGGAGTCCCGCATTGGGCTCCCTGCTGGGTGGGGAGCCTTCTTCTCCCTCTGCCTCTGCCTCTCTCTCTCTCTCTCTGACTCTCATGAATAAATAAATAAAACATTTAAAAAAAATAAAGACACCTTATTGAAACGATACATTCAATTCATTAACATTGAACTTAAGTCAATAGCACTGTAATGTGTGCTTTAATGAAGCTTACCTAACACAACTGTTTTCTCTATAACATGTCTCGCAGCCTTCTCGTGCTTGGGAACCCCACACAGCACTTCAGCAGTAAGCTAGGAAACCATTTTAAACACTAAACATTATTTATGTCACAGAGTAACCAAAAAAAGCACAAAAATGTGAAAGACATGGCACTAACTAGGAAGCAAAAATGACATTAAAACATGAGAGCTAACTCAAAAAGACAGAGTGTGACTTGGTTGGAACTTGGGTGAGAATATGCTCTTGGTGACTCCTATTTTTGCTACTATGCAAGTGTCTGAGAATGGCCGTGGAAGTACTGAGAGTATCAGTTTTGGGGATTACACATCAAGTTTAGTGAGTAGCTGAATTCACTAATACAGAATCCATGAATACTGAAGATAGACTCTGTGTGTGTGAGTGTGTAAATATATGATACACAATATGTATCTATATTTATACTCACATATTTGTATTTTTTTTTCTGATTGTACATATGAGATTGTTTCCTGAACATGGACATTTTCTAACAAGTTTAACTGGTACTTTTCATTCTGACACAGAGCAGATTCTAGCTAATTCTCATCAATCTCATCCTGGAGAGGGATGACTAAACTCAGATTAGTTCATTTTTATGGTATCCTCACTTGGATAAAACCTTCATAGGGGTAGAGATTATTCACTGTGTGTCTCCATCTGTTCAGTCTGTAAGAACAGAATACCACACACTGGGTGACTTATAAACAATAGAAATTTATTTCTCATAACTCTGAAGGCTGAGAAGTCCAAGATCAAAGTACTAGCAGATTCGGTGTCTGGTTAGGACCCACTTCCTTGTTCACAGAAAGTTCCTTGTGGTATCCTCACATGGCAGAGGGGACAGTAGAGCTCTTCAGAGTCCCTTTTATAAGGACATTAATTCCTTTAATGAGGGCTCCACGCTCATGTTCTAATCACCTCCCAAAGACCCCCGCCTCCTAATACTATGACATTGGAGATTAGGTTTCGACATATGAATTTTAGGGGGATGTATTCATTCCATTGCATTTTGTGTATGGTTTTGTTCACTATGGTGTGCCCATGTACAGCACAGAGCCTGCCCAGTGCACAATGCTCAGAGACGATAGATTGAGAATTTAAAAACATAGTAGTTGTCCAAACGTGCTATTCAGGACACTCATCTCTAAGCTGTTCATACTCTCTTTCAGCCACAATGTCTCCTGCCCCCTCTGCCAGTGAGTGTCCAAGGCACCACAGCACAGAACACACCACCCGCATGCACACGTTCATAGCCACAGTGTTTGGGAAGAGTCAAGGCGAGTGCAGGCCCCCGTGGAAGAAATAAGCTATGTTGCTTGCTATGTCCAATGGGCACGTGTGTAGGTATTAGCTGTAGGTGGTATAGCGAGGGAACCGGACAAACTACACAGTATCCAGGCCCTCCTTCCTGACCAGTTGTCAAAGGACACAATCAAGATGAATGAGATTTGCAGAAAGAAACATTTTTGTCTTCTTGTATAAGCTAGGATAAGATTTAGCTGTCTTTCAGCAAAAGCACTTGGAGGCTCAGATGTAGGTTTCCGAGGATGAAATGATACTTTGTGACAAGAGCAGCCTCATTCTGGCTGGCCTAGTCAGCTCTATCTCCCGAGACAGATGGAGAGACAGAAATTGTCCTGCATGGACATCCTCAGCTTTTACAAGCTGCACTGGCCTCTCATAGTGGATGAAAGTCTGCCATATTTCAAGCTGTTGATCTTGGAGAAGGTTGATTTCGCCCTTTCTAATTTTAAATCTATCTCCACCTAGCAGATCTGGTCAATGGTGGGGAATGTTAGGACTGAGTTTGTATTCCCCATTCCTTATAGTTCCTAATTTCCACTGGTGTTTGCGAATTCTTCTACTTTGACTTACTTGATTGTTGGGTTTAGGAGAAGGAAAAGTCTGCTTGAGCGTGTCCTCCTAGGCGCTCTCTCTTTTAGATCCTGCTGCCTGCAGGTAAATGGAATATATTAGCTTGCCCTTTGTGTCAAGTTTACGATGGCAACTCTCCCTGGCAAAGACATTTTGCATATCTGGCTTTGTCAGTGAAGCTTTGAAAGAATGTATCACACTAAAGGATTCATTAGCCAGCTCATTGGTTCCATATCCAAAGCTGTGTCTCCAATCTGCTTCATCAGTATTAAAGGACATATCTTCTCTCTCCATCTATTTGATTCCCCTGCTTTTTTCTCAGTTAGTTGTGAATTACAGAGAAAAAAACAAGGGGTGCTATATATTGGCCACTCAGAACTGCACTGTGTAAGGGAAAGGAGAATAAAAAATAATGCAGAGAGGGAATCTGCTTGGAACTTAAATACAACATCATAAGGAAGGTGACCATTGAGTAGAGGATTAAAACAGGAGTATATATTCACTAGACAAAAAAGCAGGTGGGGAATAAGGTACAAAAACCAGAAGCAACACTGAAATAATCTTTCATGTTCTAAGAACCAAAGTAGATTTTCTTATGGAAGAAATCTAGATTTCAAGATGATGAGAAAAGGAATGCAGTGGGAAAGGCAGACAATGTGCACGTAATATCTGATACTCGGAAACACTGATATTATTATTATATTATAAACCTCAAATCAAATGTGTTGTAATGACAGGTTTTGAAAGCTACAGGACCCTCTAGTTGAGTGATAGCCTTGTGGTATTATTGAATAATATATTTTTTTCCCATTTTCCACCCTTTTAGAGCAATATATGGATTTCATTTAACAGAATAAAATTACACAATTTAATAATGACAAGAGGACAGGGGACAAGGATTGCAATCCCCTGGTGCAAGAAGTAAAAGCTTAGCTTTAAAAGAAGAGCTGATGGTTGAAAATCTATAAAGTCTCTGGGTTTTGTTTGTTTGTTTGTTTTTTCTGTTAAACATATAAATAAAATTAGTGGTACTGATCTCCCACGAAAGGCATAAGTCAGTGTCTGGTGGCTCTCGACAGGTAGATGAAGACATTCTGAGAAAGAGGTTCACAATTTCATTTAAAAAACAAAAGGTTAAACCAAACCATAAACCAAAGCCTGTTATTTGCAGCTATCAGAAAACACCATTTTTCTTTCAGGAAAAAACCTAGGGAGTTTTTGTCAAAAGGACTTGTAGGTATTATGTGATTATGTTGGGGAGGAAAAGGTTCTATAGAAATAATGAATTTGACAACATGACTTTAAAACCTGATGAGTTATGGGAATATAATTTATTTTAAAATAAGTTCTCTAGTTAAGAAAAAGATGACAGGTGCTAGAGTAGCTGATCTAAAATGCCTCTTTAAAATATGCCTCTTAATAAGCATCAATAAAACAAAATGAATAAGGACAAGCAAATAGCAGCAACAAAAGTTCAATTTCAAACTTTAAACACTAAAAAAATTCAGAAACTAGATATCTCAGCATGATAAAACATAATCCCTAAAGGAAAACATATTTTATGTCTATATTGGTAAATATTAATGCTATGCTAATAAGCACTATTTTAGTTCACATACTGAATCTATTTTCAGAACAAATCAGAACAGAAATATTTTTCAAAATGAGTGAGTTTTAAATTAAATATAAACGCAAAAATTCATTTTGTTTTTTCCTGTTTATATTAAAATCTATTTTCCCCAGTTTTCTTACATAATCTAGATAACAAAGAAATGTCTCATTTATTTTTAAAAGCAAACAAAAATAATCTCTGAATATAATTTGCTAGATAAATAGACCTGTTGAGGTCAAGAGTCTCCCTGGTTATTAATACTAAGACAGAGACACTTTGGAAAATGTCTCCATCTATTGAGAGTTCCTTATGCAAAACATGATATTATTACTTGTCCAGGTAATTTATTCATCTAGCCATGTTTCCTTACATAAAGATTTAAACCTAATATGAAATGTTCCTATTTCTTCAGTGTAGATTACATGCTCTTCTGTGTGTAGCCTAACTTCTCCTATATCAAAATTGATATACTGAAAACCGTATACGTCAGAAACAAATTCTTTATTAGTGTTCTATTTTTAACACTCAGCAAAGAACATGAGACATAGCTATTAGTCAAAGATGATTTTGTTGAATTAAAGATGTGATTAATATGTATTTGATTTTCAACTTCAGATGCTTAAAACAAACTGGATTTTTTTATTGTATAAGGTATAAAAAATAATTTCATTGGGCCTCCTGGGTGGCTTAGTTGGTTAAGGGTCTGACTCTTGATTTCGGCTCAGGTCATGATCTCAGGGTCCTGGGATTGAGCCCCACTTTGGGTTCCACGCTCAGCCAAAAGTTCGCTTAAGGATTTGTCTTCCTCTCCCTCTGCCTTTCCCCCCACTCGCCCTCTCTTTCTTTCTCTCTAAAACAAATAAATAAATGTTAAAAAATGATTTCATCGGTGGCCTACTTTCAAAAGGATAGTAATTGGTATATTCAATTTTGTTACAATTATATTATAAAATTATGATCCATTATTATGTGGACAATTAAAGACAATGAATAAATTATTCATAAAGATCAAAAGAAGAATTAAAGGAATTTAAATATAGTCAAGTAAAATATTCCCAAATAAAGGTTATATTTAAAAAAGAATACTATTGCTATCCCAAATTGACTCAGAAATCAATTTCTATCTTAACTGTATTTTATTTACAGCACTTTTTACTCATACACTAATTATTTATTTGCTATATATCACAAATTTACATATACACTTAGGAAAATAAGTCAGTATAGAACAACCAAAAATTACATTACCCATTCAAATAAAAGACATTCTTAGAGGAAAAAAATATATATATATGTGTATTTAGGTTTGTTCTTTTTAATAATAAATAATGTCACCCTAGTTAAAATTTAAGAAGTTAAGAGTGCATGATAAAAACTCTAGAGCTAACACTGAAAACAATACAGAGGTATAACTAAAAGCTAATAGAAAAATTTAAAAGAGGGCGCCTGGGTGGCTCAGTTGGTTGAGCGACTGCCTTTGGCTCAGGTCATGATCCTGGAGTCCCTGGATCGAGTCCCGCATC
>NC_058405.1:20341715-20378020 GCF_002201575.2 Neomonachus schauinslandi | reverse complement strand
CAAAAAAAAAAAAAAAAAAAAACTTTAAAAAAAAAAAAAAAAAAAAAAGAAAAATTTAAAAGAATGAAAAAATATATTGAAATAATCCATGTTGATATAGGAAAAATAATACAAGAGAATGAAAACCAGAGAGGACAAACAGAAACAAAATAGGAAAAAAGCATCCCTAAATCCAAATATAGGAATGATTACATTAAATATTACTGGGCTTTCCACTTGAATTAATAGGTATTATCAGAATAATTAAAACAGTGAAACCCAATTCTATGCTATCAACTAGAGATGCACATCAATGTAAAGACACAGACTCTTGACAAATATGGAAACAGAGATATAACATGCAAACAGTAATATTAGAAGGCCGGATTTGGATATTAATATAAAAATACGGAACATTATCAGAAATGATTGAGGACATCTCAAAATGATAAAAAAGCGAATTATTTAAAAACATCAAACAACCATAAATAAGTATGCTCCTATTAATAGTGTTTCAAAATATATGAAGCAATATTGACTAATACTATTCATTCCTGAAGTTATAGAAAAACTGGACAAAAAAATGAAAACAGGAATCATCTAAACAATAAATAGAAAGACATTGAATTAAATTATAACTGAAATGGATTATAAAATTATGGAATGCAGCAAAAGCAGTACTTAGAGGGAAATAAACATCTTCAAATGCTTAGTGTAGAAATAAACAAATGTCTAAATTTTAATGATCTTAGCTTTCACTTTAACAAATGTAAATGAAATAGCAATTCAGAACCAAAGTAAGTAAAAATAAATAATAAGAGAGAAAATCCATGCAAATAAAACAGATAAGCAACAGATAAATCAATAAAGCCAAAATTTACTTTTTAAAGTAAATAACAAAATTTATTTATACAAAAATGGAGAAAATCATAAATTATTAATACCAGGAATGAAAGAAGGGTTATTGCTATAGATCTTATAGAAGTAGAACAAGTGATAGAATTTGATGAATAACTTGACAAATTTGGTGAAATGGACAATATAATTTATTGAAATTACTGATACAAGAACAAAACAATCCCCTTAAAACCATGTGTGTACACACACACATATGCACAGTTTGAATTTTTTAATCAAAATACATTTTTCAAAAAGAAATCTCCAGAACTAGTTACCTTCCGTCATGAATTCTGTCAAACATTTAAAGAAGAAATTCCATCATTCTTGTACAAAATCTTTCAGGAAACAGAAGAAAAACTTTTTGACTTTTTTCCCCCCAAGTTGTTATTTAAATTCTAGTTAGATAACAGTGTAATATTGGTTTCAGGAGTGGAATTTAGTGATTCATCCTCTACATACAACACGCAGTGCTCATCACCACAAGTACTCTCCTTAATACCCATCACCCATTTAACCCATCCCCACCCACCTCCCTCCATCAACCCTCAGTTTTTTCTCTATCCTTAAGAGTTTCTTATGGTTTGCTTCCCTCTCTTTTTTTTTCCTCCCCCTATATTCATCTGTTTTGTTTCTTAAATTTCACATATGAGTGAAATCATTTGGTATTTGTGTTTCTCTGACTGACTTGTTTCACTTAGAATAACACACTCTAGCTCCATCCACATCATTGCAAATGGCAAGATTTCATTCTTTTTGATGGCTGAGTGATATTCCTCTGTGTGTATGTGTGTGTGTGTGTGTGTACCACCTCTTCTTTATCCATTCATTAGTCAATGGACAACTGAGCTCTTTCCATAGTTTGGCTATTGTTAATAATGCTGCTATAAACATGAGGGGGGCCATGTACCCTTTCGAATCAGTATTTTTGTATCCTTTGAGTAAATACCTAGTAGTGCAATTGCTGGGTCTAAGTTCTATTTTTTAACTTTTTGAGAAACCTCCATACCGTTTTCCAGAGTGGCTGCACCTGTTTGCATTCCCACCAAACTGTAACAGGGTTAACCTTTCTCTGCATCCTCACCAACATCTGCTGTTTCCTGTGCTAAATTTAGCCATTCTGACAGGTGTGAGGTGGTATCTTATAGTAGTTTTGATTTGTGTTTCCCTACTCATGAGTGATGATGAGCTGCTTTTCATGTGTCTATTAGCCATGTGGATGACTTCTTTGGAAAAATGTCTGTTCATGTCTTCTGTCCATTTCTTTACTGGGTTATGTGTTTTGGGGTGCTGAGTTTGATAAGTTCTTTATACATTTTGGATACTAACCCTTTTTCAGCCATGTCATTTGCAAATATCTTCTCCCATTCCATAGGTTGCCTTTTAGTTTTGTTGATTGTTTCCTTCACTGTGCAGAAGCTTTTTATCTTGAAAAGTCCCAATAGTTCATTTTTGCTTTTATTTCCCTTGCCTCTGGAGATGTGTCTAGTAAGAAGTTGCAATGGCCGAGGTCAAAGAGGTTGCTGTCTGTGTTCTCCTCTAGGATTTTGATGGTTTCCTGTCTCATATTTAAAACTTTCATCCATTTTGAATTTATTTTTGTGTTTGGTGTAAGAAAGTGGCCCAGTTTCATTTTCCTGTATGTTTTAATAGTTCATCATAACCCTAGTAACAAAATGTGATAAAACATTACAAACATAAAAGTAGTGAAAAGAATATTTGCAAATCAAACCCAGGAATATATAAAAGAGTCATATATTGTAGCATAGTAATTTTTTCTAGAAATTCAGGATCAATTTGACATTCAAAATTCAATCAGAATATTTCACATATTAACAAAATAAAGGATAACCTATAAATCATTTTGATAGATGCCGAAAAATCATTTGAAACATTAACACCCTTGGGGTGTCTGGGTGACTCAGTCAGTTAAGCATCCAAGTCTTGATTTTGGCTCAGGTCATGATCTCACGATCCTGAGATTGAACCCCACATTGGGCTTCATGCTCAGCAGGGAGTCTGCTTGGGATTCTCTCTCTCTCTGCCCTTCCCCCCTCTAAAATAAATAAGTAAATCTTTAAAAAAAGAAAAATTAACACCCATTCATGATAAAAAAAATGTCAGCAAATTAGGAGTAGATTTTCTTCATCTAACATCAAACATGTATGAGAAATTAGTAGCACATATTAAGCTATGAATGGCTCATTTCTTTCCTCCTGGCATGAGGCATAATGTAGGGTGCTGATACTTACCTACTTCAAAATTGTTCTGGAGTTTATAGTCAAGAAGAAGATTATAAAAATCAAAGAGGATATAAATCTCTCTCTCTATTTGCAAATGACATGATGATTTCCAAAAAACATATAAAAGAATCTGTAGAACAGCCACTGGAAATAATAAGTTAATTTAACAAAGTAATGAGCTTTATATACAATACTGAATTTCATATTTACATCATATTTACATACCAGCAGTAAACAACTGGAAAATAAAAGTAATTTACTATTGATGACAGCAGGCTGGGTCTGAAGACCCACGGAGTTTCCCACAGGACCATCCAAGAGGGTCCTTTGCTTCATGAAGGATGGAATCAAATGTGAGCTAGCAGGAGGTGAAAGGAAGGTAGAAAGAGAACAGATACAGACAGATTGAGTGTCCAGTAGGCTCAGAAAAGAAAGGTGAGTGACCAGGAGGCTCAGAAAAGAAAGGTGGGAAAAGAGGATGGAGTTCTGGTGTACGCATCCTCTCAGACATCTAGGAACTGGTTAGGACAAAGACAAGCACTCAGGTGTTATTCCTTGGAGCCAGGGGCTCTTGGCACTGATATGTCTAGCTCCAGTGGTCTGGAATGTACATATGATAGCTTCATCAGGTCATTCTCACCCGGTCCTTCCTTAGATGTTATTTGTTCTGGAGAATCATTAACTCCTTGTCCCTTACAAGGAGGACATATGCTATTTGCCTTATAAGACATGTGTAGAATGGGGTGGGTGTGCAGGCCCTAGCAAGAATAGAAGCTTGAAAAGAAGTAAAGGAATAAAACAGTTTTGTCTCTCATGCGGTCCCTCTGGTTTCCTGTCTCACCATCGTAAATAAATAAAAATAGTTTACTACTGTAAGTTACCAAATACTTTTTTAAAAACCCCTTACAATTAAATTTAACAAAATATGACCAAGTTCTCTACATTGAAAATTACAAGGTGTTGATGAAAGGAAGCAAAGACTCTTAAAAATGGAGAGATATACCATGATTCAGATGTTAATTTCACCAGTGATCTAATAGTCCCGTGCTAGCCCAATCAAAACTTTTTGGAAATGCATAGGATCAAGAATGTCTAAAGAAATCCTGAAAAATAAGGAATAAAGTTGGAAGACTTTTAATATATGATTTCAAGATTTAGTAGAAAGCTCAGTCATTCAAGGTAGGATAGATATGTAAGAATTATTAAACAATTTGTATTTACTGCCACTATAATTTTATAAATATTTCCATATTTTCAGAAGTATAGCGGTTTTAGGGGCGCCTGGGTGGCTCAGTTGGTTAAGCGACTGCCTTCGTCTCAGGTCATGATCCTGGAGTCCCGGGATCGAGTCCCGCATCGGGCTCCCTGCTCAGCAGGGGGTCTGCTTCTCCCTCTGACCCTCCACCCTCTCATGCTCTCTCTATCTCATTCTCTCTCTCAAATAAATAAATAAAATCTTAAAAAAAAAGAAGTATAGCGGTTTTATGTATCTCAAAGCTATCATTTATGCTGCAAAATGTAACCAAATATACAGTGTTGTTCCTTCTCCTGTTTGTGCTATCACACTGAGAAATTGCACTGATATCTCCCCTTCTCCCCTTCTCCCCTTTTAGATGTTCTTTTCTCTCTTTCTCTCAAGGAAGTCTGTACGACTTTTTTCTTTCTTTTTTTTCTTATGTTTTAGGATGATTAGGACAGTGGTTGTTGGAAGGAGACAATTTGTCTCCTTCATTTGTCAATGTACACGAAACTGGTTAGGAATTTCACTGTTTAATTGGAGAAGTAAAGTAACCCATTATAGGACTATTATGCAACAGACTTTCTACATTAAAATGTATTCATGAAAATATATTTCACTTATTAATTAAAATACAGTCTCCTTGGCTTCTGCAAGAAAAAAAAAATCCTCCTTTTACTATATGGCAATAATTGGGCAGTATATTGTAGATGAGCTCATATTGAATTCCTAATGACTGCTCTTCTCCTTTGGCCTTATTTAAACAGTATTATTATTTTAGTTTTCTGTGAGATCAGCAAGGTTAAATTTTTTGCTTACACATCTTGACCACTGATATGAACTTGCTAATGCTTCAATTCTGTGCAAATTATGAACGATCTAATTAAGACTGAAATTCTTTGAGATATTCAGAACAAAATGTATTGATTGACGTTTGACCTGTACCCCAGGAAATAGTGAAGAATCCAATAATGATTAGTATACAGGAGTTACTCCTACCATCTGTTGATAGGATTTCCTTAAAAAACAAGATAATAGAGACAGGACTGAGGCAACTTGTTCTGTTGTAATAGTTCAGCCACTCCACCATTGACATTAATGAAAACAGTCTGCTCTTGCAGGAAGTGACCACACCACAGAGACCAGCCTGTCATGGCCTTGAGGATTACTTTTATATTGCCAAATGCCAAAATACTAGGATTTCTAATGTATATCAGGCAATTAAGCTTTGACTGCCTAAACTTTCCATATTAAATTTTGCAAATATTTCCCCCTTGTTGCTAAATTTTTTGTTAATTTAGGTTGGAATGGAAACTTACGTTAAAGCAAATTAAAATCACAATGAATGGGACTGCTGGGTGACTCAGTTGGCTAATCATCTGCCTTCGGCTCAGGTCATGATCCCAGGGTCCTGGGATCGAGTCCCACGTCGGGCTCCCTGCTCAGCAGGGAGCCTGTTTCTCCCTCTCCCTCTGCCTGCCTCTCTGCCTACTTATTCTCTCTCTCTGTCAAATAAATAAATAAAATCTTTATAAAAAATCACAAGGAAAACCCTTTATTTAATCATGCTGAAAGATAGGGTAGGGAATGTAGTCAAAAGAAATATTAGAAGGCACAAACACAATTATTATAAAAAGCTTAATAGAATTCATTCCCAAAACAAGCTGCCTGTTTCATTTTTATGCACGATTATATGCAAAATCTTTATGAATCTATTATGATAATCTATGAGGTATATACATATTAAGGTCTCGGTGGTTAACAGAATTAAATATTCTCCCACTCCTATTCAGTAATATATATATTTGTCTTTAATTTGCATATAAACTTTATAGAATAAGAATTGTCTTTGATAAAGACCCTTCCATTTACACTTATTCCCTTACTTTAAATTCATAAGATTCAATTTAATACTTGTTTCAGATTAGAGTATTCTAACATTATGCATAATGTGGAATTCTACTTTCCTAGTTACCGCATTGACCGGGTGTAGTAACAGCAGAACTTCAGTGTGAGACTCTCAAGCCAGACATGGTGGGTTTCAATCCTCTCTCTGGCATTTATAGGCTCTGTGGATTTACTTGGGTAATCTACATCACCAACTTGTTTGACTCTGTTACAATAGAGATAATAGCATCTCATCCACAGGGTTTTTATGATGATTCTAGAATATAAATCCCACCCAGGATATCATAAGTAGCAGCAAAATCCTTTACCTCATTTTTTTTAGGTTTTCTTTTATTTAGCATCAAATATGTGCTGAGCATCTTCTCTTTATTATTTGTCTAACTATCTTCTGAATCCTTCCAAGTGGGTTAGGAACAAAGCAGAACTTTCTGCAGTAAGCAGGTACATGGGGGAAGAGGGTGGGGGCAGTAAGAGGAAGTGTTGAGACTGTTTCCAAGCGGAGAACATACATCTTCTGTAAGGCAGGCAGGTATTAGTTCCTGGTGATTCCTGTCATGTTAAAATGCCAACCCAATGTGGTCAAAACTTCTTATGTTTTAGAAGAAGCCAGTGATCTGTATTTGTACTTGAAATCCACAGTTGTTTAAAGTTAGGAAAAATTAAAATCATTTCAGACATTCAAGAAGCCAGCATCATATGAGACAATAAAAAATGCATGATGGCTATGTGTTTGCTACCTTGGAATTGGCATGACTAACTCAACTTCGCAATGGAACAAGAGAAAACTTACAACTTGCATAAGGTCATGAAGCATAGAGATGACTGAACTAGTATCTTAAAGTACCATCCAATTCCACATGCTCTTCTTAAGGTGTCATGGCCTTAAATATTAGGGTATGATCTCCAGGCCAAAGTGCAAAATTCATATCCACTTGACTACATTCTCACCTTTACCACAGCTCAGATGCCTCTCTCAAAAACTAAGAATCAGTTTAAAAACATTAAATTCCTTTTTTACATTTTTTACTTCAATAACATCTGGTACTACTCACCATTATTAAATACAGATTCTTTGCTGAAACTTGGAAGAATCAGCTCTCCTGTCTACCTTTCTACACAGGTACTCCACCCACTTGTATGCAGGACCAGCTATGTAATTTGTAGGGCCCAGAGCAAAATGAAAGCTTGGGGCTCCTTGTGCACCCACCAACTGTCCATGACATGCAAACAGTGAAATGCCATCTCCTAATTGAACAAGTACTACACTATCCAGAGATAGGGTTCAAGGCTTACTAAACTTGGATTAAAAATTTTTTGGCTGGTACTTTATTTTTTCAGTTTTGTTGAGATATGATTGGCATATAGCATTGTGTAATTTTGTGTACAATGTGATGGTGTGATATATGTATATATTGCAATATTAGACTCCACATCCCCCTTTTATGTTTTCAACCAACATTACAAGTTAGTATGGAAGAGAGAAAGACAAATAATGTAAATGATTAACAGTGACATAATGGAAAATATTCTGGAACATTTATATAACTGAATTTTACCATATCATTTTGAAACTAATACAAAACATTAAAAGTATTTACACTGCGATATTTAGTAGAAGAATTAGGTATGCAGTAATATATAGGCATAGACCTATATATATTTTAAACAATAAACAAAAATAAATATGCCAATATATAATGGTCTATATGAAAATACAAGTAATGTTAGTAATTTCTTTAAAAGAAATCATTATTAAGGAGGGCACATATTGCATGGAGCACTGGGTGTTATACACAAACAATGAATCATGGACCACTACATCAAAAACTAATCATGTAGTGTATGGTGACTAACATAATAATAATAATAATAAAAGAAATTATTATCCATTACACTATTTAAATAAAAACTTTAAATTACAAAAAATATTATTTATAAATTTGAAGGGAATTGGCATGACTAACTCAACTTCGCAATGGAACAAGAGAAAACTTACATGGAAGTTACACTATTTAAATAAAAACTTTAAATTACAAAAAATATCCATTATCCATTACACTATTTAAATAAAAACTTTAAATTACAAAAAATATTATTTATAAATTTGAAGGGATGATGTCTTTTGAAACATATTTTGGGATTATCATTGAAAATTAAACATTTAATTTAACTTTAACATATTATTCAGGGAAATATTTCTTCTTTTTTAAATATAAGGGAGGTAATGATAACCATATTTTAATAATTATAATATTTTTACACAAATTTAAAATCACATGAAAAATCTCTAGTTACTATGATAAAATTGAGTGTGAGCTGGTTGTTAAATATGTCATATAGTTAATGTAAATTGGGATGAAAAGATATAATTTGTCTGAGCTAACTGACATTCAGTCTTCCTCATCTCCATTCTCTCATGTCTAGACAATGTTCTCAAAATTATCTAGTCCTCATAAATTCTTGGAACCCATTGTAGGTTTAGGGTATCTGTACAGAATCTTAAAAATGAACAAAGATAGTAAACCACTACCAAAGAAGAATGGCCAGTCAGCATTTCTTTTTGACACAGAATTGTATTTCTAAAATAATTATCAGCAAGGAAAGAGGAATAAGAATTCATTCTAAATTGATATGGAATAATATCCTTTTCTAATATAAGGAAACTACTCATCAGTCCAAATCTACCTGCTTTGTCTTTCCATAAATTACTCTCATAACACAAAAATAGACTACCAGTCAGCCTGAACTTTTGGCAACCTGTGATTTTCTCTCTTTATTTATTTTTATAGGTATCACATGGCAGGCAGTATCTCATGATGTTTAAGGATATGGATTTACAGCCAGACAGACATGTGTTCAAAGATCAAGTTACCACCTAGCAGCTGTTATCCTAAGTCCTTGTCAACTTTCCAGTTCATAAAATGAGGATGCACATGTATTAGGCTAAAGGCTGAGCTGCTACAACCGAAGTAGTAATAATAGTAATAATAATAATTAAGAATAAGAGAAAAACAAAATAAGGTAAGGGTTAAATTAATAGCTATTTCTCCTGTATATATCATTCCATCTGATACTGATTGAATTATTAATCAGTATCATATGTATGCTCTGTATCTTGAAAATGTCAGTAACGAGTTTCTTAAACTAATAAAAGGTGGAGGACATAAAAGCATGGAGAAAAGGAAAAAGAACAGAAAGAAGAATACAGTAAATAATAAAGGAGAAAGGTGATAAAAGAGGGGGGGAATTTATCCGCATTTTTCAAAGTAGTACTATTAATACTGCTCAATATTGCGTTTGGTGAAACAATAATGTCTGTGGTTCAAAAATATTTTCTCTAGTTTTCTAATCAACTGTGCTATTCATCTCCTTACAAAGTATGGTTGATGATCAATTAAGCCACATTCTTTCACAATTTCACTTCATGGAAATAACATTCAGGATTTGGAGAACTTATGCTACTGTTACATTTTAGAAGCACTGAAACTATGTATCATTTTCTTTAGTAACATGTGTATTTTAATGGGAAATTAGGGAGAGGAATAACAAGGCAAGCAATTTTTAACACAAAAGTTTATTTGAAACATTTTCATTTCAGGTTAAATAGAGAGAAGCAAACAGAGAACAAAGTTTACATGCATACAAAGACACAAACACATACAGATAGTCAATAAATTTAATTAAAAATAAGCCAATGTTTTTGTATCTCATATATTAATCTGAATATAGAGGGAAATTAATATTTTGGGCTGCTTGCTTTGTTTTTCAGATAACAAAACTGCATTGTTCAAGGAAATGAAATAATTTATCTTATGTATTAACACTGATTAATCAGTGGGATTGGAATGTTATTTTCTTAATTAATACCATACTTAATGTGCAATTGAAAGATTATTTTAAAAGCAACTGAAAATACGTATAGAAAAACATTTATTCTATATTTACATAAAATTCCACCAATCTATAAATGGATAGTCAACAAACTGACATTTCTACATTCTTTCTATGTGCTTAGAATTGTATTTTATGGGGGCGCCTGGGTGGCTCTGTCGTTAAGCGTCTGCCTTCGGCTCAGCTCATGATCCCAGGGTCCTGGGATCGAGCCCTGGGATCGAGCCCTGGGATCGAGCCCCGCGTCGGGCTCCTTGCTCAGTGGGGAGTCTGCTTCTCGCTCTCCCTCTGCCTGCCACTCTGCCTATCTGTGCTCTCTCTTTCTCTGTCAAATAAATAAATAAAATCTTTAAAAAAAAAGAATGGTATTTTATGTTTTGAAAAATGTGAAAAACAATTCTAAAATAAATTTTGTACTATATTATTGTTAGGGGTGTGTCTGCGTTGTGTGAATGGAGGTCTCCATCTTTGGATTCCCCATGAGAAGATTTACGGAGGGATCCACTCTCAAATACAGAGAGCCAGAAGGCAAGTAGCAAGCACAAAGCAGTTTATTAAAGTGAAAGTATACTCTCAAGGTGGGAGAACAGGCAGGTTCCATCTGGCGTGTTTTGGAATCAGGTATTAATGGGTCTCTGGCCTGGGAGGGGCTGTGACATACAGTGGAGTGGTCTCTAATGGAGGGTGCTTCCAATCATTCAGGAATTCCTATCACAGGTTCTAAGGGGGAGTTTTGGACCCTCGCATGTTTGTAACCCTTGACAGCCTTCTGCATTGGTGGGGGGTGGGGGGGTATAATGCCATACAAATGAATTATAATGAGTCTAGGGGTTACTACCTAGGCTCCATGAGGTGAAGAAATATGCTCCCATAATAAATGAAAATAAAGAATAATTGAAAAGGCAAATAGACCCCTTTATAAAGATAAACAAAAACCAAAACATTGTAAGTAAAATTAAATTTAAATTGAATAGAAGGGAACTCTCTACCTGAAAATGGAATCTAAAATATGAAAAAAACCATCATTGGATAAGCTTAAGAATAAAATGGAGATGACAGAGAAAGTAAGTAAACACCTAGATACATCAACAACAACAAAAAAAGTCTAATCTGAAGAAAAAGATGAAAAAAAAGATGGAATAAAAAAACAGAATGTCAGAGTTGTGTGGGATAGCTTCAATCTATTGAACACATTTGGAATTGGGAGTCCCAGAGGGGAGGAGAAAGAGAAAATGGGACAGAGAAATTAACTTAAGCAATATTGGCTGAATTGTTCTAAATTCAGCAAACTACTTAAATTTATAGATTGAAGAAGCGTAGGAAACTCCAAACAGATCAATTCAAAGGGAACAATGAGTCACCATATTATAGTCAACTGCTAAACAGCAAAGATGAAGAGACAATCTTGAAAGCAGCCTGAGAAGAATAAGCAACATGGTTTCTCTGGATGCTTTCCATTTTTCAAGCCCTCGATACAGTGGGTTCTCCACATTTAATGTGCAAAATAGCAGAATTTCATAATAATAGTAATTTCACACATGCTGTTTAGCTATCACATATTCCCATTTTTACTAAAGGAAAGATGCATAGGATACATATTCAGTGGAAGAACATTATTCTACACTCTTTCTATAGATTCAGGGGCAAATTCAGGAACTTCCTCTTCTTCAAATCTCAAAATGAAGAAGAGAAGATGAAAGAAGAAGAAGGAGGAGGAGGAGAAAAAGAAAAGGGAGATGGGGCTTTTTCTGTAGCCAACAAAATTCGGGGTATAGATTCTTAAATTGTAAGTGGTGAGATGTGAGCAAGCAGTTATTGAAATATGTGTTACAGTATAAATAGGTCTTTGGAATTTGGGAAGACTGAGAGGTGAGAGTCCAGCTCTAAGTGACTCAAAAGGAGAGTAATCAGCTTTTGTAATATTTTCCTTTTCTGTGAGATACAAGAGGGGTGATTGGAGGTCATGAGAGAAGGGAATAGAAATGGTCATGTTGAGAGAGAGACTTTCATCATCATTAGAATTACCAATATTATTATAATTACCCTTATTATGTTTTCCTTCTTATCATCATTCTTCCTTAGTGAGAATCAGCTGGAAGTAAGGTAAAAAGATGGGCTAAATCTTGAACAATAAGGTTTTGTTTATTAATTTGACCCATTGCTGGGTCAATTTCACAAAGAATATAACTTTATTCTCATAGTTCTCTAAGTCTTCGTCCTAAGTCATGGTTGAGCTTTCTTTTTAGACTTTTTCTAAGGTATTATGTTCATGCGTTATTATGTTTCAGAACATTTAATTTTAGTAATTATGATGTAATTGTAATATAATATTTCTAATTCAAGCTAATAAAAGTTCAGATTCAGATTAGGAAAACTTTTAACTTTTGGCTTTTTGTTTAAAACCTTAAATTGACAGGTCTCTCATTTTAACTTACTGAAATAAATAATTTATTAAAATTGGAAATTGCTGATATTTCTGTCCTGTTATTGGTTTAATCTTTGGTTTGAATTGTTTAATAGATTTTCAATTACTTCAACTCAACATGAAATTTCAGCTTTGTTTCCCTTCCAAACTTGTGTAAATCATAATAAATTCTCCTGCACTCCTGTGACATATTATCAATATTCTTTTCACTATTTAACTTTATAAATAGAATAGCCAGTCCACTGGTCAGTTGTCGTATTGATCAACCTTACTGCATTTTAGAATATTTATTCAATTCTTGCATAAACTATTAGCCACTCACATGAAGCTTATATTTTGCGTTATTAAATGATTCAAACCAAAGACTAAACTAATAACAGGACTGAAATACCAGCAGGTTTCCAATTTTAATAAATTCTTTATTTCGATAAGTTGAGAGACCTGTCAATTTAAACAAAAAGCCACAATTGCATTACTAATGTCATAATACATGGTTGGGTTCTTTTTTTTTTTTTTTGATATACATATATAACTTCCAATTAAGTCAAACAGTTTTCATGATTTCAAAAGTTAGAATATTTCCAGATTTAAAATTTTCTCATTGGATATGCCCTAATAAAATATGAATTCCAAATGTGGTAATCTTAAAACTGATTTTTATAGTGATCAGGAACACACATTTTGTTTTAAAAGTATGTATAAAATATAAATATTTGTCTTATATATTTTATATACATTTTTAATGTAAATCTTTCAAAAAGCAAAACATGATTTATTTTAATCTATTTCTTTTCTTTTAATCATCTGGGTTGGCACGGCCCCAATTCACAGAACTTCATTTATTGGAACTGGGTTCTGTTGCCTTATCAGAAGGACTCACGATACCACATGTTGACATAAGCTTAAAACAAAACCATGAATACCATCCTTGAAGATTCATAATACAATAGTCTTTAATTTTATTTTATTCTTGGGATAACAACTTATTCATGCGAGGGCATCCTATTTCGAGAAATCATGCTTCTGAGTTCAAAATACAAGCACAAGTACTCTCAGGTAACAATTTCAAAATTTTGGGATAAAACATCCCAATTCATTGCTGAACATCATCTCCAGTCCAATTACAATAAGAATACATGGAAAGTTAAAATCCAGCATAGGGGAAGGGAGACTCCAAATTATTATTATGTTACTTTCTTTTCCTCTCAGGCATCTTAGGCTGAAGCTGTAGAAGGCCACTGTAGATGATCCTTTCCAATTGCCTATGATAAAGGTTAGAGAAAAAAGAGCTTCCAGTAACTTATGAGTTTGCCTTTTGTTAGTCCAGAAGGCCACTGCTGCAACTCAGAGAGGTCCTTAGAGAATGAGGACTTCCTCTGACAGCTTTTTTCCCCAGGATCAAATTCATTTTAAGGAAAAACTGTCATTTTCCAGTTGATCACGGGTCACAGGTGGAAACAGAGACCACAGAGCATCATAATCATTCCCTACAGGTGAAGGCTCAGTTGGAGTGTGAATGGCAATGGTAACAAGATAAAGAGCTTCACCACTAAAATTCCATCAGAGAAGTTATTACAGTGTTTGGCTCTATGGATTCTGTCGAAGAGAAATGACTTTAGCTGCCTGCCAAGTTCTATATAGAGGCTAGGAGAACAGCTTGTTGAAATTTCAATAGAGGCTGACTCAGGGAAAAAAAAAAAAATTGATGCCATATAGTCTTCATCTGAGCTGCATCCTGACTTTCAGAGAATTAAATATATAATCTGTGTTTATTTCCAAGTATAAATCCAATTTGAGAAATCCCCAATTGTATGGTTCTCCCAGGCATTTGACTTGATACAACTTCACAATCATAAAACTTGCCTGGTAAGTAAATATTTAAATCTAAAAGAAAACTGTTTTCACTGTGGGAGGAGGGGTGAGTTTTTTTCCCCTATTTCATCAGCCTAGATATTCCTTCAGAGAAAAGAGCAAGTAGTCACATCACCACTTTTTTGTGTGTGAATTTCAGAAAAAAAAATTCCTTACTAATTAGAAATGGATAAAAGAACATTGCACGTTCCAAAAAAAATTGTACATAGAAGAATCAGTATTTCAGAATGCCTAAAATACATCAATAAGGTCATACCTGGGTAGAAATTTACAAGGAAGAAAGTAGTCAACAGTCATGGAAGTCATATATCATCTCACAAAGTAGACCGGTTAAAACAGGCATTTATACAAATTTCCATTTGTGAGATACTGCTCTTCAAACATTTTTTCGGGACCCTAGAGGAAAGAGAGTTCAAATTTTGTTAAGATTATCAGAGAAGGTAAGGCTGTCTATCTCATTGAATTAAAATGTTTTCGCTGAAACTAAGTATATCTTTTTTGTTGATCTTATCTTCAGGTTAAAATCTTTACAAAGGAACACCACTGAATCTGGTCCTGTGCCAGAGAAAAGCAGTATGATTCTATTACATTTTACCAAGAAAGAAAACAAATAGCTTTATTTTTTAAGCATTTATCATATCAGTCAATATACTCAAAACAGGAAAATATTTACACATAATTTAAAAAGAACATTTTTGCTTATCTGTCATGATCTTCTGAAGAAAATTTTGAGATAAATAAAGAAAATAACCTGCTTATAAAAAACCCACTAACCTTTACCTCGGCTATGGATTAAATCAGCAAATCTAGATTTAATTAACAGTATATGAAAAAAGCATACTACAAGGAAATCTGATTACCCAATCTGAAATTATTTATTTAAATTTGAAACAATAGGAAAAGAGAGCTGCATGCTTCTACGAGATATTGGCTTAGATCTTCCTTTAAGACATCAATTCAAATATTTTCTTCCTTTCTATAAGTTGTCTTTTCAATTTGTTGATTCTTTATTTTGCTGTGCACAAGCTATTAAAGCTGATGTAGTCCCACTTATTTATTTTTACTTTATTGATGATAATTTTGGTGCCATATCCAAAAAATTCATTGCCAAGACCAATATCAAATAGCTTTTCCCCTATGTTTTCTTCTAGGATTTTTTTTTCTAGTTTCAGCTTTTACATTTAAGTCTTTAATCTATTTTCAATTAATTATTGTGAAGGATGTAAGATAGAGGTCCAAAACCATTCTTGCACAGATGAATATCCAGTTTTCCCAAAACCATTTATTGAAAAAATATCCATTTTCCCTTGTGTATTCTTGGATCCCAAATATTAGTTGACTCTACATATGTGGGTTTATTTTCTCCCATTGCTTTGGTGTTTGTTTTTCTGCCTGTAACATATTGTTTTCATCACTGAAGCTTTGTAGTATAATTTGAAATCTAGTGTGATGCCTCTAGCTTTGTTTTTCTTATGGTTGCTTTGTCTAATTGGGATTTTTGTAGTTACATATTAATTTTAGGATTGCTTTTTTCTATTTTTCTGAGAAATACCATTGGAATTTTTATAGGGATTGCATTGAATCTATAGATTGCTCTGGGTAGTATGGACATGTTAACAGTATTAATTCTTCCAGTCCATAAGCACAGGATATCTTTTTATTTGTGTGTGATATCTGATAAGGGGTTAATACCTAAAATGTATAAGGAAGTCATACAATATAATAACAGAAAACAATCTGATTAAAAAATGAGCAAAGACCTGAGTAGACATTTTTCCAAATAAGACATACAAATAGCTAGCAAGTGTATGAAATGGTGAATACATCGCTAATCATCAGAAAATTGAAAATCTAAATCACAGTGAAATATCATCTCATACCTGTTAAGATAGCCATTACCAAAAAGATAAGAGATAATAAGTATTGGTGAGAATGTGGAGAAAAGGGAACACTTGTGTACTGTTGGTGGGAATGTAAGTTGGTATAGTCATTATGGAAAACAATATGGAGGTTTCTCAAAAAATTGAAAAAGGAACTCCTGTATGATCCAGCAATTCCATTCTGGGTATATATTTGAAGGAAATGAAATCACTATCTGAAAGAGATATCTTGACCTCCGTATTTATTGCAGCTTATTTATAATAGTCAAGACATGGAAACAACGTAAGTGTTTGTCAATAGATGAATGGATAAAGAAAATATGGTGCATTTATACAATTGAATATTATTAAGCAAAAAAAAAAAAAAAAAGAAGAAGAAGAAGGAAATTCTGCCATTCACAACAACATAGATGAACCTTGAGGGCATTCTCCCAAATGAAATAAATCAAACAGAGAAAGATAAATACTACATGATCTTAGTTACATGTGGAGTCTAAAACGAGTCTATCTCATAGAAACAGAGAGAAGATTGGTCATTGCCCTGGGCTGGGAGGTGGGGGAAATGGAGAGATGTTTGTCAAAGGGTACAACCTTTCAATTATAAGATGAGTAAATTCTGAGGATCTAATATACAGCATGGTGACTATATTTAACAATACAGTACTGTGCTTTATACTTGAAATTTCCTAAGAGAGTAGATCTTTTTTTTTTTTTCTTTCAAGAGAGAGAGGGACAAAGGGAGAGACAGAATCTTAAGCAGACTCCACACTCAGTGTGGAGCCCCATGCGGGGCTTGATTTCATCACCCTGAGATCAAGACCTGAGCCTAAATCAAGAGTTGGATGTTCAACCAACTGAGCCACACAGGTGCTCCAAGAGAGTAGATCTGAAATGTTCTCATCACACACACAGAATTGGTAACTATGTGAGGTGATGGATGTGTTAATTAGCTTGATTTGTAGTAATCATTTCACAATATATACATATATCAAGTTATTACCTGTACACCCTAAATTTACACAATGTAATTTGTCATATCTCAAAAAAGCTGGGAAAAAAAAAAAACATATCACTTCCTGTGTCTTTTGACATTAGAAGGAGAAAAATATAAAATAATAAACCTCATTAACTAGCATTTCAGTTATATTTTATTTTATGTGTGTAATCCATTGGGCTTTGCCCTAAAAAAATTTCAGGATGCATCTTTATATCCCATCAGACTGAGATGGAAAAGATATCATAAAAGGCTATGGAAAACAGAAATTCTTTGGTTCTCAATGAAGTTGAAGAGCATGATGCTCTGGTAATAGTAACCTCTAAGTACTCAAAATGAGAATGAAAAATATAAAGCAAACTCAGTAAACTGCATCAATTTGCACTTAATTACAATGAAACTTAACTTGAATGTTTCTAATAAATATGCTTACACCTGCTTTTTGCATTGATAGAATTAAATTCCGACATGATAACTTTGTAAAGGGCAAGCCAAAAACTTGAAAATGTTATAAAAAGTTATAAAAAGATCCTAATTTCATTCAAGCTGGAGATGTTTCCCCAAATGGCTGAAAGTAGTTTATAATTCAATTCCCTCTAAAGGTCCAAGTTTCAGTCATTTGTCGGTTCATCTCTAAATTGGTAATAATTATTTTGTTTGGAAGTTTAGTTTTGTTCCTTGTTGGGCTGATTATGGATTTTTTTCCCACCAAAATATCTTTCATCATATCTAAGACTGAACTATTCCAGCTCCAAAATGATCAACTGTTTCACACAAGACTATTATAAGTTCTCATCAACACCAACAATAATTTTGATAAGAAACACAAGCATATCTTGAAAACTAAAAAGTATAATTGCCCCTTCTGTGGTAGTCTTTACTAGATAAAATTAGTACCTTAAAAACTGTAATACATATCTTAATGCAGAACACTTTTGTTCATTCCAGCTGTAAATCAGTGCACAATTCAGTGTTACCCAGGAGAAGGGTGAGATAGAAAATAACTATTCTGGATTGCTAAACTACCCTTGTCAATTGTTTTAAATTCATGACAAGTGAACTCAAAACACTAACGGCAGTAGCTTCTTATCAAAATATTAGTTGTGTCCTGTTTGATTCATTTTAAATTCATGCCTTTAACAGAAAAAACCTCATGATTATTTAGTCCCTGCATGCTTATTTTCATTGTTTCACAATGACCGGCCTTCATGGGCCACTGAGCAGTGAACATTTCTACCACATATCCTTACTCCCAAATCTTCTTTTTGCTGAAATTTTTCATGTTTTAATAACAACAAGAAGTATGGTAACACAGATATGCCTTTATGTATTCTATATACCTATCACAGAAAAAAAAATATGGTGGTTCTATTATAATGATTCTTTTGAGAATGTAAATTTGTTCCAAGAAAGCTGATATATTAGGGAACAATTTGAGAATAATGCAATGTGTTTGTTAATGCATGATTTCATCCACAGAACATTAAATAAAGCAACAAATTGCACCTGGTTGAACTCAGAGAAGTGAGCATGTGCAGAATACACACACAAGCACACACCATAAACGTCTACCAGGTACATCAGTTCAGTGAGTGTGTTTTGACTCAGATCCATGCACGTGTGCTGTTACAACTTATTACTTTCTGTCTGAATGGCAGATAATCCTTCTTCCACCACTTCACCCTCACTCACAAGATACAAGTTTTCAGAGCCTATTTCTTTTTTTTTTTTTTTTTAAGATTTTTTATTTATTTATTTGACACAGAGAGAGAGAGAAAGAGCACAAGCAGAGGGAGTGGGAGAGGGAGAAGCAGGCTTCCCGCGGAGCAGGGAGCCCGATGTGGGGCTCGATCCCAGGACCCTGGGATCATGACCTGAACCGAAGGCAGACGCTTAACGACTGAGCCACCCAGGTGCCCCCAGAGCCTGTTCCTACAAGCAAACTTCAGTTTTTCATTCAAGGTAAGATACCACATATATTGTCGTATCTTATTTATGTATTTCTTAACAAATTAACATGTCTAAAACTGTGCTACGCTTTTTTATTAGTTTCCTGTTTTTCTTTTTTTTAAATGTTTCACTGATGAAGTTTTGACTGTTGTGCCCCAGAGCCATTTCCCCCATAAACCTTGCTGCTTCATTGTGCAATTTTACATAGATTTGATAATTTTGCATAGTGGGATGATTTATAATGAGATGTATAATTTTAGGCCTCAAAATTTGAAATTCTAGATGAAATGGAGGCTTTAAAAAATTGAATGTACTGAAAGTGACTCAATAGGAGCAAAAATATAAAGGTTACCAAAAATCAAACACTAAAATAACAGCAAAATTCAATGGTTTTATATGTAACCTCAAAGGCACTGATAATTACTAAATTATGAAAATTATTCTAGAAAACAAAAATGCAAGAATAACTTTCTACCAAAATAATAAGTAACTGTGCAGTTATTATCAAAATTACACTTAATTATATCTGAAAATCATTCCTAAATTGACTATACAGAGAAATATCCATAAATAACATTAAAAGTACAAATGACAGACTCAGAGTTTTCTCACTACTTTTAAGAGACAAAAGCATCTTCACATCAATAAATAGAAGTTAAATAATCCAGTGGAAAAACTGGCACAGGGTTTAGTACAATTTATAAGATAAAAAAATACTCCTTAAAATTATAATCAACTTCTTTCCTGAAAGGAAATAAACTCAATAAAATATCATTTTTTCCTATAATGGATGTAAAACCTGAAATTTGAAATTTCTACTTTTGGTGAAAATATGGAGGAGTTGTCACTAATCAGTGTTACTGTTGGTTGGGGCATAAATCTGTACATTTAGATTGAGTTTACCTAACAATATTAAAAATATGAATTATCTATAATTCTGCTCTCCTACTTTTGGGAAACTAGCATAAAAAATCATTTTAGGGGGTAAATGTATATACAAAAATATATAATTTCATGTCTCTTTTCCACAAATAGGTAGCAAAATAAATAAAATATCTCTAACTACATATAGGCTAAATAAAATATTTATATCCATGTGATGTCTTACTCAGCAGCAATGAAAAGAATAATATAGTTCTGTGTATATTTCATACTTCATAAAATACATAGAGTATAATCTGATATTAAACAGTGTGTGTGTGTGTATGTGTGTGTATTGTGCATAAACATGAACAACTGTCTGGAAAGATATTCGCTTAACCCTGTTAAGGGTTAACAGGATTACCTCTTGGATGGAATTGAAGCGATGTACAGGTGAAAAAAGGAATTAGAATTCTTACAATACATTCTTTAAAAAAAACATTGTAACTTGTAAAACACTATATTTTTATCATTCTCTGTTTCCCAAATTATTTAAAAATTGAAATTTTTAAAAATTAATTTTATAAAAAAGCCCATTAGGGAGAATTGTAATCGGGCCTTTACAAAAGAAAGAATTGTCTCTAAATCTTATTTTGAATACAATAACTAGATGTGTTTTTCAGTTCTCTCTGGCTCAGAAATGTAGCTTTATATGATCGGTGGCTTTATATGATCACCCACAAAAGGCAAGCTTTCACATTTTATATATGGAAGGGAAGAAATTATTCAAGTAGCAGTAGGGTGATACAACCAAATCTATGTCTCAAGCCCACCTGATAAAATTAATAATGGGTGTTTGAATCAGAATCAAAAGGCAGATATTCAGGGCCATCAAAATATAATGTTTCTCATTCTTCAATATTTACATCTCCACATAAGCTACTGGTGATAGGTAGTGACTATTTGAGATAAACCTTGATTATGTAAAGACAGAACAAGAGGTAATATTGAGCAATATACAAGATTGATGAAGAGAAAATTAAGAGAGATCATGTAGACACTGAGTCACTACCTTTCTGACTTTCTTCTCACTGAGACTTGCACTTTGGAGTCCATGAAATTACCTTTTATATACATTGATTCTTCATTTATCCGAACAAACTTGAGTAAGTTTCAGTTTCTATGAACCAAAATGTATTTAATTAGAACATCCTCTATGATTTTTTTCTAATTCTACAATTTGAATGATTTCACTTACCGAACCACAAATTCATTTCTCCTAAATCTAAATACACAAAGTACACAAATTCTGAGCACACAATGAAATAATTATTTCAGTTTTTTCATAATATCAGCTGAGCCTATTATTTTATATTTAAGAAGTCCTTCCAGTGAAAAGGTGTCAAGAAATTGGGGAGAAAGATACTGAATATATTATTTAAATGTGTAAACAAAATACTATTGAGAAATAGGTTTAATGCCTATTCTTGACTTTGTAAATAACCTATAATTTTGTTCAATTAATTAATTTACTGATATTCTCTGTTTGACAGACTATAAATACTTTTTGAAAAACAAAACAATAAATGAAGACATCTTATTGAATTTAACATCTAGATTGCAAAGATAACTTAAGAATATAATCCACGTTTTAATTACTATAATTACTGATCTTATTATGGATAATATGACCATTTATGTTTGCTTTTAATCTTCCCCTGAATTTCTTATAAGCAAAGAATTTCAATACCAGGTGTACGCTAATTGCTTATTGTTGTATGAAAAAGCAAGGACAATAAACAACACAAATAAAATACTTCCATATCCACAATTGATAGTAATTCAAACCAAGAAGACTCCAGGAGAATTATGAAGACATCAATACTCTTGGATGTGATAATCCTTTAATGCGCCTCTGTTTGTCTCCATCTTTTAGGTCTGCAAAGAGTCTAAAAGAATCTGGTTGAAGGCACATTCGAATGAATACATTAGTGGATTTCTTATCTTTCTTTAAGGATATTTGTATTTAAATCTTTTTCATCTATATTTGAAAAATGAAAGACCCGCATTGCTAAGAAGAGTGGCAGAACAGTGAATAGTTAAATGCAAGTTTAAGTGAGGGAAAAGAGCTTTCTCTGTTGTTATCTACTGAGGAAGTGGATCTATCAGTCCTCCACCTACATCCAAATCAATCTTTCTTACTCGTTTTATGTACCCATCCTGTGATTTCTAAGTACTTTGCTACTAATTATCTATCTGTGACTCTCTTCTGAGGACTGCCCTTGAGCTACTTAACTGCTGTGTTGGCAAGTACAGCGAGCAGGAGTACCTGTGTTGGGACATTGCCAAGTCATAATTTTGCTCAGCTATTTCCCATGTTCTGCTCTGTTTCCTTGACTTCTTTATCAGTCTTGACTCGAAGTAGCTTGAATACAAATTCTTATTTAAAACCCGCCTATGGAGCACCCAACCTAAGACAATACCTCTCATGCAAGAACACACGCAGCACACCTACACACACATACACACGTGCAGCAATACAGTGATAATTATTGTGCAGCAATAAATATACTGATGACTAAGCCCTATTGCGAATGACCTTGCTTTATTCATTTTAGCAATATTTTTTTCTTCTGAAGCAATATTTCCTGAGCACTTTCACTACTATTATTTCATATGATTTAAGCAAATAATAAATGAAAATATCTTATATTATAAATTAGGAATCAGAGTTAATATAGTTAATTGTAGGACTAGTTCCCGTTTCACGTGGCGGAAAACTATTCTGAGACACCACCTTATGGCATTCTGAAGAATTTAAAAGAGATTTTATAGTCACACTCAGTTTCCCTTTAGGACACATTCTCCTAGTAGTATTCTGGATTTGTCTTTGCTCTTAAGCCATTCATTAATTTTAGCATATTTTTTTTCTTTCTGGAGGGGTTGGAATTTTCAGAATCCTTAAGTCTTGGCTCCTTTTTATTTAAGTGTCCTTCCCTCAATCTGTCTCATTCTTCACACTAGTACTTCCACCCAGAGATCTATTCTTTCTTCCATGTGTATAGTGTTACATACAAAATATGAGAAATCCTGTAATAGATAGCTAGGTAAACCGAGCATTTCTCCAAGTACAGCTGGTAGCATTACCTTTGGGCTTTGATTAGAAATGCTTTTCTTAGACCAAGTGATCTTCCACTTCCTTCCCTCTCTCCCCTGGAGTAAATCAACCCTCTCCAATTTATAAGATATAGTGGGACTCAAGAGGAAATATCATAAAACAGATTGTCAGGACTGCTGTTTATTTAGGCACGATGATATATTTCAACTTCTAACCATCAGCTGGGCTCATGAAGCAGTCAATCAAATACAGATTTGTGGAATTGTTGAGTTATTAATATTGAGTCATCTTTCCTGAAGACCAGTCCGGAAAGTAGTGTTAGGGTAGCGGTACTGAGTTCAGGCAGCCAGCCAGGCGGTTCTTCAGGATACAATCCATATGTTATTTCAATAATTTACATGGATGGTGGGGCGCCTGGGTGGCTCAGTTGGTTAAGCGACTGCCTTCGGCTCAGGTCATGATCCTGGCGTCCCGGGATCGAGTCCCGCATCGGGCTCCCTGCTCGGCGGGGAGTCTGCCTCTCCCTCTGACCTTCCCCCCTCTCATGTGCCCTCTCTCTCACTCTCTCAAATAAATGAATAAATAAAATCTTTAAAAAAAATTTACATGGATGGTGCCCATAAACAGGGTTTCACAAGTTACTCTTTACAGGAAAATTAAATGATGTGCTCTCCACCAAATAGACCAAACCTTATAGTGTAAATTAAACCACCATTCTCAGCAAGTGAAAGCCTATTCTGCTAAGTAGGTTTTCAATCTGTACAGATGGGAATTAAACTACAACATGTAACAGCCAATCTATAGTCAACTGAAGTCAGCAAATTATGTGAAGCTGGTTACCAAGAATAAATGGCTAATATTATCTGGGCTCCCAGTGGTTTAATAAGCCTTTCTAGGATCTGTGTGGTCTGTAATATCATAATATACAAATGAAAAGAGAACTAAGGGGGGGTAGACATCTTAAATTGCCATAAGGCAGCCCTACTGATTATCTTTTAAATGAATATTTATTTATTTCCACATAGATTATAACCTTCTGTATGAGGGTAACTAACACATTCCAGTTGCCTAGGAAAGAAAAATAGGTAAATTAAAAATAAACACAGAAAATATAAATGTTATTTTCAGGATATATAATTAATATTGCATGCTTAACGTAAAGGAACAAATAATTATTAATAAAAAGTCAGTTTTTTGTTTCTAAAATTTGGATTCTCTAAGTTCCAAATTTTGGAAACTCTAAATATATTGAGTTCTACGTTTTTTAAGATTTTTATTTATTTATTTGAGAGAGAGAGAGCGTGAGCAGGGGGAGGGGTAGAGGGAGAAGCAGACTCACCTCTGAGAAGGAAGCCCAACGTTGGGGCTCGATCCCAGAATCCTGGGATCATGACCTGAGCCGAAGGCAGACGCTTAACTGACTGAGCCACCCAGGCGCCCAAGTTCTACATTTTGAATTATACATTATTTTAAATTGCATTTGTATTATTTTAAATTGGACAGCATTATCCATTTCTCTCCTTTTTCTTGGGGGCTACGTGGCCAACTAGCAACATTTAATTCAGGAACTCAGAATCTTGGTTTAAATTCGTTTACATATGTTACCCATCTAACATTTTATTGCATGTTGCACAAAAAAGTATCTTTGCACAGGAGGCAAGTTCATTCAGGGCAATACAAGTGGAAATATAATTACAGTTCTTAATTTCAGTCCCTATGTGGAAAGAAAGGAGTTTGAATGTGGGTATTAGGTCCTCTGGTGGTGATATCCTCAACCCACAAGCAAATGCGGCATGTACTTGCAGGATATTCCATCTGGAAGAAATGCTTTTTAATGTCTGCAGTCATGGTCTTAGTCAACTAAGTCTTAGTCAAGACCACAATTCACAAATGTATTTATTGGACTGTTAAGCAAAGTGAAGCAAGGAGGAGCTGATTTTATTGGGAATAAGAGAACATTTTTCGAGTGAGAACAAGCTCACCTCAGACCAGACAGAACAGTAACGTACAGCTTTTGAACAAATGAAAAGGATTGAGTTTGCTCTTCCAGCGACACATCCACTTGATCATGTTTCTCATCTAGGACTGAGTGACTAGCATATTAATTCAGAGGAAAGACCCTTTCCCACACAGAGCAGCAAAGGTAGTGGCAGAAAAGGATGTGTATTGTGTTTGCAGTATTTCAAAAGCTATGAGGAGGTGAGGTTATTTGGATGTGCACTGGAGAAAAAATTTATTATTTTTCATTGGGTCCCTGAAAAAAGAAACTTGAAAAAGAAGAGAGACGGCCCCTCCAAGCTAAGCAAACCTTGAGATCTCACTGAGGTTGAAAAACACAGATAAAAATCGAGTGGCACTGAATTCACATCAGTGTTGCTTAGCTGGTTGCTTTTGTTTCTTTGTTTTTGTTTCTGTTTGTTTTTAAACCTGGAGTTCTGTTCGGAGAAAACAGGTGTTGGGTGCCATCACACTTCTGCATATAGCAAGCATATATTCCATTTAGGAAAGGATTACTAGGAGATAAGATGAATGGAAAGAAAAACCAAGAAGTTTCAAATATTGAAAATATGAGATATCTATTCAGAAATGCCAAATTTAGAAGTGACAGGACTGAAAATTTAAAAATAGGCAAAAAACAGAGACTTAATACTACATCCAAAGAGAAAAAAAAAAAGGTTTACATAGACAAGAGCTCCTCCTCTCAAGACGTTGCATTTTAGTACCATAATTAACATTTTAAAAGATTATTTAAAAATGTTTTTTCTTGTTATTATAGCAATAGTGGTTCATTGAGTAGAATTACAAATTAGCCTCCTGATGCAAGAGTTCTCTAAGTTTTCATTTCACAGGTGGTGGAGTCTGGACACCTGCCGTGGATCAGGAAACAGCCTGTCAAAACCAAAGCTATTAAGCCTAACCAAGTTCAGGTTATACGAACTCATAGTACATCTCCCAACGCTGCTCTATTACAATATATTACAGTTTCAATGGGTAGTAGAAACTTACACCCTTGAGAAAACTGAGAAACTCAAAGACCTCTGTTCTCAGTTTAGAAGGATTATAGGACTGTCACCATCTCAGGGAAAGGGCAAGGAAGCAGTCACCATTTGGTGCTTTTGATGGGGGAAACTCTTCTGAGAGAAATCAAAACCCTAAGGCAAAGCTTAGTTTAACTATTAACTATTTCAACTGTTCACAGTGGCTGGGAATCCACAAGCCAGAAATAAACATAACGATCTAGTTGAAATTGATTAAACACTTGGAAAGCATGACAGGAAAAAAATAATTTGAATCTTCAAAACCATGCCACATTAGACATTCTCCCTGAAAACAGTCTTCACTGAAGATTGGCTAATAATAAAATAAGTAAAATGTAAGTTAATTAAAAAAAACAAAAACAAACCACTGATCCTCAGTGAAAGTTAACAAGAAAACAGTGCAGTACCACAATAAGACCTTTAATAAAATTTCACTTTTGGCAATGTTGGACTTTGTGTTTTACCAACCCTCTCACTGAGGACAATAGGCTAAGCCGAATAAGTTGTGTGAGTTGTATGTGTGTGTGTGTGTGTGTGCAAGCACTTTCTGAAAAGATATTGGAAGGATCCCAAGGCTGAAAGAATTTGCATGACTCAGATCCAGGAGTGAAGGTATACCAAGAGTGAGGAGCTCAGAAATTGTATTTTCTACCCTCCATAGTACTATATATTTCAAAATTCGTTTTAGAGAGGTTGAATTTACTTTAAACAGTCTCATGGGCTGGGGAAATTAAGAAAAGGGAAAAAAAAAAAAAAAAGGTTACAGGGTGCCAGAAAAGGGAGGAACTGGCAAGCACACATGATTTTAGTTGGGACCTCACAGGGGCACAGACTCGTAGCAAGATGAATTTGGCAAGAGATGAAGCCCAGCTTAAATTCACTCAGTCATTTATTGATTTAAAGTGAACCAACTCTAGCACAGCTTCCTGTCCAAAACAACAGTAAACCATTGTTGGAGGGAGATGACGTCTCTCAAAGTCTCAAAGTATGTCCCCGATATATCATGTTGAATATCTGGCAATTGTTAAAAATAAGCAGAATTGTGTGATGAAAATATATAATTTTTTTTAGCAAAAATCAAAAAAAAAGATACACGTGGAAGAGCAGATAATACAGTCATTAGACACTGATTCTAAAATAATTATAGTTTTGATTGTTAGGTTCAAGAAATTGTCAGGGAATTTTTGGGGCAATAACTGCATATTACCAAAATCAGAATTTTTTGCAAATGAAAAATACAATAAGCAATGGAAAAAAATGACATATGGAACAACAGATTAAACACAACTAAATCAATAATAAGTGACCTGGAAGATAGGTTAGAAGAGAGTATCTGCAGTGAAGTCTCCAGATGCAGAAGGATAGACATCACAATTAAGTCTAACATATCTGCCATTGTATTATCACAATGGAAGTTGCGAGAGAATGGAAAAGAAATAATGCATATACATATAAAAGGGTAGCTGAAATTTTCAAGCTACAGAGTCAGGATTTACTATAAATCTCAAGCAGATGGTTAATAAAAAAAAAGGAAAAAAAAAACACATCTTGGCATCATTAGAGCCACAGGGGAAGAAAAAGAGAAAACAAATTATTAAGATTGGCAAATATAAATCACATATTGTATAAGGAAAAAAATGGCATAACCAGGGCCAATGAAGAGGATGATATCTGATTTCTAAGCAGAAATAATGGAAGCCAGATGAGTTAATGACAATTTCAGAATGCTGAAAGAAATAACTGTTAATATAGAATTCAAAATGCTGAGAGAATATGCTTAAAAAGAAGATATTTTCAAACAAATAAAACAGTTAATTTTTCTTTAGCAGATCTATGTTAAAGGAAATAACAAACAAGGTTTTTTAGGTACAAGGAAAATAAACCAGATAGAATTTTAGATGTGAAATGAAGACGTGAACAGCAAAAAAAAGCATATGAGGGCGCCTGGGTGGCTCAGTTGGTTAAGCGACTGCCTTCGGCTCAGGTCATGATCCTGGAGTCCTGGGATCGAGTCCCGCATCGGGCTCCCGGCTCGGCAGGGAGCCTGCTTCTCCCTCTGACCCTATCCCCTCTCATGCTGTTTTTCTCTCTCTCTCTCTCAAATAAATAAATAAATAAAATCTTTTAAAAAAAAGCATATGAGGTGCATCTTAACAAATATTAATTCATAAAATGACAATGAAAACCAACATAATACTTAAAACATCAACATATTGTGGATATAAAACACATATAGGAAAAATATGTCAAAAGTAATGCATTGGTACTGGCATGAAGATACAGATCCATACCCGCGGAACAGAATAGAGAGCCCAGAAATATACCCATTTATGGCAAAATGATTATCGACAACGGTGATAAGACTACCACAATGGGAAAGAAATAGTGTCTTCAAGAAATAATGTTGAGAAAACTGGACATTCACATGCAAAAGAATGAAGCTGGCGTGCCACCTTACACCATGTACCAAAATTAATTCAATATGGATTCAAGACCTAAATGTAAGACTAAAATTATTAAATTCATTAAAGAAAACAGAGGAGAAAAGCTTCAGGGCATTAAATGTGGCAATGACTTCTTGGCTAGGACACCAAAATCATAGGCACCAAAAGAAAAAATAGACGAATGGGACTACGTCAAACTTAAAAACACTGTGTATCAAAGGAAACAGCAGAGTGAAAAAGCAATCTATGAAATGGGGGAAAATAATTGTGTATCATATATCTGATAAGGGGTTAATATCCAGCATATAAAAGGAATTTCTGCAATTCAACAGCAAAAGAACAAATAATGCAACTAGAAGATGAACAAATGACTTGAATAAATATTTTTCCAAAGATATGCAAATAGCCCATGTGCACACACAAAAGTACTTAACATCATGAATCATGAGAAAATAAAAATCAAGACCAATGAAATATCACCTCATAGCCTCAGTATGGCCACTATCAAAAGAGCAGAAAATACAGTGTTGATGAGGATGCAAAGAAGTAGGAGCACTGTGCACTTTTGGTGGAATGTCAAAGGGTGCACGCATTATGGAAAATAGTAAAAAAAAAAAAATCTAAATAGAATTACCTTATTATTTGGTGGTCTCACTTCTGGATATATATGTATATCCAGAGGGCAAGCAATGTGAAATAATCCAGTCACAAAAAGACAAATACTTTACGATTATACTCATATGAAGCATCTAAAATAATCAACATCACAGAAACAGAAAGTTGTAAGGTAGTTGCCAAGGACTGGGAGGAGGAAGGTGGGAAGTTGCTGTTTTTTGTGTATAGAGTTTCAGTGGTACAGGGTAAAGATATTCTAGACATCTGTAGCACACCAATAAGACCACTACAGAACTCTACACTTAAAAATGGTTATAATGGTAAATTTAATGGTATGTGTTTTTTACCACAATAAAAAAAAAAAGTAGTACTTTAGTTGAAGGAAGGTGCCTAAGTAAAAATGTTCTAATATTTTTGAAATGTTAGAGAAGTGGTAAAATTACTAATTTATATTGTATTTCAGTAAATAAAGTAAGTACATGGTATTCACTAAATAACCACTAGTCAAAGAAACTAGGTAAGCTGGAGTAACAAAATAATCAAAAGAAATAAAGGTGTATAAAGCAGAAAGGAATAATAGAAATAAAATACTAAAATGGTAGGGTTTAAGTGTAAATATATCAAAGGCACAATACATACCATAAGCGTAAGTGTTAAGTACTCAATTGAAAGACAAAATTTTCATACTACATTTAAAAACCTTCTGGTTGTAAAAAAACAGATTTTAAACATAAAAATACTGAAAATTTCATTGAAAAATGATTGAAAAGTTATACTACACCCACACTAAATAAAAGTTGATGTAGCTATCTTAATAGAATTTAAAGCAAGAAAATTGCTAGAAACAGAAAAAAATTAATTCATAAGTAGAATTATTAGTAGGAATAATGGAGTATCCAAATAAAGAGTAGATTTTCTACATTAATGATCTGAAAGGTGCAATACTGCAAAGACATCAGTTTTCTTCAACTTGATGTAGAGATTCAGTGTCACCCCGAAGAAAATCTGAATATAGAGAATAGGATAATTGAAACAGTTTCTAAAACATATTTAGAGCACTAGGTGTTATATACAACTGATGAATCACTGAACTCTATCTCTGAAACTAATAATACATTATATGTTAATTAACTGAATTTAAATAATAAAAAAGTCAAACCCATTACCACATTACCTTACCCAAAATACCTTTTAATAAGGAATGATTTTGATTGAAGAAAAAAAATAAAATTCCTCCTCAAAAAGTTCTTCATCAGTAAATCAGAAATGAGAATCATGGGAAAAGAGGCTCAAGAGCTTGCCTTTCAAAAATGCTCCAGCTAATTTTAACATACACTAGTATTTGGCAATCACTGCTTTATTTATTTATTTTTATTTTTTTTTTTTGGCAATCACTGCTTTAAAGAATCTTGCTGGTGATGGGTATTAAAGAGGGCACATATTGAATGGAGCACTGGGTGTTATAATACGCAAACAATGAATCATGGAACACTACATCAAAAACTCATGATGTAATGTATGGTGATTAACATAGCGTAATAAAATTAAAAAAAAATATAAAGAATCTTGCTTTTTATTTTTTATGTAACCCTTACAACAAACATGATTTTTTTTATCAATCAATCAATGAATCATATATAGAAATGCAAAGGGCCACCTAAGAAGCCACAGAAATCATGAAAAACAAAAAGTTGGAAACCTTAGTCTACGAGATAAAAGTACTTGTCATAAAGATTCGGTATTGGTATAAGCTCAGGTAAATGTGCCAGTGGAATGATAAAGAGATTTGAGAAGTGGTTACTCACATGCATGCATTATCTATATTTATGATGAAGTTGTCAATACAAGGTATTAAAGAAATGAAAGACTGGAAACACATGAAAACAGTGCAATGGTTTCAGCAAATACAAATCTTAAATTAAAATATCAGGGCTTTGTTTATATGACAGGATACACTTGAACTAAGTCTTTAGGAGTGTTCAGGGGAATTCACCAGGTAAAAAACAAAAAACAAAACAAAAAACCCCCAAAAAACTCAAGTTGTGCCATGTTCAAGAGCATGGAGGAATGGGAACCTGGGAAATATTCTGGAATGCGATAGAGGGTGCTTTGTTGCAGGTGACTGAGAATGAGAATAAAATACAGATTTTATAATATTAATAATTTTAAGATTTTAATTTTAGAAAGCTAGGAAGACCATGCAGTTTGTAGTGTGCAATCTGAGATTTTACCTACTGAGACAGGAGGAAAGGAGGGTGTTAGGATATTCTGTCCGTTTTTCATAAGGGTTGTCTTGGTAATAATCTAGCAGGACTTTGGTGTTTCTCCACCATTAAACTGAAATAAGTAGTTGCGAAAAGCAATATACAGTTGAAAACAAAGGAAACATTAGCCAATCTGTGAAAAAAAATTGGTTATGTGTCTACTGTTCAAAACACTATCTGAATTGGTATATGTGTCTACTGTTCAGAAAGCTATCTGAAACCTTAAATCCCACCTATTTTGTGATGCACCCTTTACTATTTTATCTAAGTATTTTCCTCAGTCTCTGAATTATTGATTGTACAGTTAGCATCTCAGTGACTATATCACCTTGATATGTGACACCTTCTGTAGAAATGAGAGCAGATTTAAGAAGACATATCAACAATAAAAAGCATTAAGTTAATTTTTTCTGAACACTTCAGGGAAAAATAATTCCACATTTTCTGAAATGCTTCACGCTTGTAAACACATTGTCACTTGGTCAGAAAATAGTATGCCTCTGATATTTGGGGTATTAACATTTAGGACTAGAGAATCCTGAATACCAGATCATTTACTGTGAATGTTGACAATTTAATTCAATTTTATCAATAAGATGTGAAATAAAATGGAGAAAGGTATAAACACATGGTTGAGCAGACATATTTATCTTACTACTATGATAATTCAGACTAAACCCATTAGCAGAAATCCCTTGGTGGCACTGGATTTAAGGTCACTCATTTTGTCATCAGACCTCATAAAAATGCAAAACTCACTCAGCAGGAACAGGAGTGTGGAACAAGAGTATCATCAGCAGGAAACAGAGCTCTAGGAAGAGTATTTGATTCAACACAGGATTTGAAGCTGAAAACATACTTACCCACTCTTCAAACAGCCGATGCATAACAAGAGTATTTTCCCTCAGATCTCTATTTTTCACTCTTCTTTCTGTGCCCTGGTTCTCTTTACATTCCTTTGATGATTTCCCCTGGTTCTCACCCTTATCTCTTATCTCTTATCCTCTCAAAAAGACTAAAATTGGCAGTCTTACTGGGGAAGACATAATCTACCTTAGGTTGCCGTTTAAAAGCTACAAGATGCCAGGGTTTAAATTGTATACAGAAAAGCAATCAAACACATCAACTGGAAACCACCCCTCCCTGGGAGGGAATAGACCGGCGCAAACAGTATGTTCCACTCACTTGCCTGGCAAGGCTATAAGAAGCAAAGGCGATGGCAACGACATAGCCTGTTGTGTGGCCCTTGAAAGGGTGTCTACTCCTATATAGAGAAATAGTTCATACTTTCTGTGGGGCACAGAGCGTTTGAGAATCATTAAATTGTTTCCTACCCTCAAAACAAGGCTGATTCTTTTCCTGGAGAGAGACAACCTGAATTTTAGAAATGGTATGTATCTTTTCCACATTACCAGGACTCATCAATTTAACTGGAAGCTTTGGATCGAACTAGAAGCAGACCATATTGGTATAATCTGTAATTTCGTTCTGACGTAATTCATTAATATATACAGTCATCGTTTCTTTGTACTCTGCATGAATTTGCATAACACAAATAAGTCTCTTTCTGTTTTTTATCTTATTATCGAAAAGGAGCTAGGGAGATTTCTCCCAGATTTTTGAAGATCTGTTTGACATTGTCTACCTCAAAATAGAGTGCCGGCATCCCCGTTTTCTTGTGCTTCACTTTATTGAGCTCCACAGATACTGTGTTTTTTACACATCAAAGGTTTGTGGCAACCCTGTGTCAAGCAGATCTATCGGTGCCATTTTTCCAAGAGCATTTGCACACTTTGTGTTTCCGTGTCACATTATACTGCCATCATTTTATACTTTTTAAAATTAATATTATATTTGTTATGGTGATCAGTGATCAGTGATTATGACTCCCTGAAAACTGGAGTGATAGCATTTTGAGCAATAAAGCATCTATAATTAAGGTATGTACCTTTTTGAGACCCAATGATGTTGCACACTTAATAATTGAGTACAGTAGAATGTAAACATAACTTTTATATGTGCGGGGAAAACAAAAATTCATTTAACTCGTTTTGTTGTGATATTCACTTTATTGCTGTGGTTTGGAACCTGCCTGCTTTTGACATCTGCAAAATCCATTTTACGGAGATTCCGAAGTGTACCTCAAAGCAACAAGTATTTATCCATAAGAATAGTGACAAACATTGATTTGTTTTTGCCGTTAAGCATTTTGATTGAATTCTAACATATGAACAACGGTTTGATTGAAGTACAACAGATACAAAAGAGTGCACCAATAAATTCTAATTCCACAACTTCATCCATATTCCGTATAAACATAGATAAAGAAAATTGACATTTCCAAACTAAATGGAAACCCAGCTTCCCAGTTATTAAGCCTGAAAAGCTCATTAATACCTTGACTTTGGTTACCATATGGTAGTTTTGGCTATGTAGAATATTATACAAGTTGAACACAGAACATACACAAATTGAACAGTTAGAGCAATTTGAGGAGATTTTTGTGTTTGAATCATCATTTTGTTTGCAAGATTCATCTGTGTATAGCAGCAGGATGTTAATTCTCATTTCTCTCAACAATTCAATGCAGGAATATACCGCAATTTATTATATATCCTTGATGAACATTTGGTTTTATTTTTGTTAATGGTGATAAGTAGTAGTAAGAAATAATAAGTAGTAAGAAATATTGTGAACATATTTCTGTATTTTCACAGGACTCTTTTTTTCTATTAAATTTTTGCAACATCTTAAGATATGTAGACATAACATTGACTTTTTTTTGTCTTTCTTCTTTTCTGTTATAGGCATTCAAGGTTATCAATTTTATTTTCATCACAAATGACAAATTTTTAAACACTGTATTTCTGTTATTCAGTTCAAAATATTTTCTATTCCTCATTGTGGTTTCTCTTCTGTCTCCTGGATTGTTTTGAAGTATGTTTCATTGCAAACATTTGTGAGTTTGCATATTACTTCTTTGTTAATGACAGCTAGCTCAATTCCACTGTGGACGGACAATAGTCTCTAGTTGGTTATCATACTTGGTGATTTGCTGAGACTTGTTTTCTATCCTATGTTGTGGTCACTTTTGTAAATGGTCAAGGTAAACTTGAAAACAATGTATGTGTGTTTGTTTTTTTCATTCGATGTCATGCTGATTGTATGTCAGTCAAGACAAATTTGTCAGTTGTATCATATAGATCTGATTTTTTATTGATCTTTTTGCCAGTTTGACCAATTAGAGACAGACGAAGATGCTTAAATTTCACCAATATCATTCTAAGTGTATATATTTCTACTTTTATTTTAGTTAAACTTTATTCATGTTTGGAAGTTATGAATAGCATGCAAATTACACTTTCTAGCTGAATTACCCTTTTATGCTTATGAAATTTCCTTCCTGTTTCTATTTATGCTACTACATGTGATATTTAAAAAGATACACCAGCTTTCTTTTCATTAGCATTTAATTATATATAATTTTCCATGTTTTACTTTAAACTTTTCAGTTTTCCTATATTTAGGGGCTGTGTCTTATAAAGACTACATAGCTGGATTTTTTCTATCCAACTATATGCCAGAAATATGTGAGAAATTGAATTGCACCACATCCTCACCATGATCTAATATGGTCAGTGTTTTGATTATAGCCATTTTAATAGATGTGTAGTAGTATTTTGTGATTTTAATTGGCATGTCCCCTATGTCTAATTACGTTGAAAACTTAAAAAAAAAGACTTTTTTAAAAAAAAATCACTTTCTGATATATACCAAAATGGAAAGGAAGGTACAGCTATTTCCCAAATAGTCCCTTTCTCCACACATACATAGCCTCTTCTCCATTATCAACCTCCATCACCAGAGTGGTACATCTGTTACAACTGATGAACTTACATTGATACATCATTATTACCCATAGTCCACAGTTTGCCTTCTGGTTAACTTTTGGTGTTGTACATTCTGTGGGTTTGGACAAATGTGTGACATGCATCCATCATCATAATATCATACAGTATATTTTCACTGTCCTAAAAATCCTCTCTGCTCTGTCTATTCATCCCTCCCTTCAACTCCAACCTCTGGCAAGCATTGATCTTTTAATTATCATCTCCATAGTTTTGTCTTTTCCAGAATGTCATGGAGTTGGAATCGTACGGCATATAAACTTTTCCGATTGATTTATTTCACTTAGTAATAAGATTGTTATACATATGAAGTAATAGGAAGTTTCTTCCATGATTTTTCATGGCTTGATAACTCATTTCTTTTTAGCACTGATTAATATTGCATTGTCTGAATGAACTAGAGTTTATCCATTTACATACTGAAGGGTATCTTGATTGCTTCCAAGTGTTGGCAATTATGAATAAAGCTGTTTAAGCACCTGTGTGCAAGTTTTGTATGTACGTAAATTTTCCAACTCCTTTGGGTAGATACCAAAGGAGTATGATCACTGGATCTTATGGTAAGAGCATGTTCTACCAACAATGAATGAGAGTTCCTATTGTTCAACATTCTCACCCCTATTTGGTGTTGTCAGTGTTCTGGTTTTGGCAATTATAATAGGTATGTAGTGGTATCTCAGTATTGCTTTAATTTACATTTACATTTAATTTACCTTTCCCTAATGACATATGATTATATATATATATATATATATATATATATATATATATATATATATAT
>NC_058405.1:20334392-20341705 GCF_002201575.2 Neomonachus schauinslandi | reverse complement strand
ATATATATATATATATATATATATATATATATATATATATATATATAAAATACAGTGAAATATATATATATAGTGGATACAAATATTTTCCCCCACTCTGAATCTTCTCTTTTCATTCTCATATCAAAAGCATTTCTGAAAGCTACTTAGTTACTGAGTTTTGTTTGGTTGACTTTGTTTTTGTTTTTAATTTTCCTGCTTGATGTCATACTCTCCAACCTTACACAGCTCCAAAATTCAGCAATTGCCTTCAGGGGAAAACCACTGAATATAGGAATTCATTTTCTACACTTCTATAGTAGATTCTTAGTTACCTTGATTTTCTATCTTCTTTATTTTGTACTCATATGTATGTGTGGACATACACAAATAATTCCTATTAAAAATGTATGGAGGGTCGGTTTTTGAATATTGATTCAAAAATATTTTTATTCTTTCACTGGGTTGATATATAAGCTGAAAATTTCTAGCTTGAAAGTCATTTTCACTTAGGGATCTTGGGGGCATTTTTGTTTGGATTATTTTCTAGTTTCTTGTGTTAAGAAATGTGATCTTTTTTTAATTGTTGAAGTCACATATTTGGCCTGATAGAGATATCAGGGTCCTCTACATTTGTTGCTAAGATCAGATGATAGTTGTCACAGGTTGAATTTTCTAGGGAAGTAAACTCTGAGAGGAAGATTTGCATGCAGAAATATATTGAAGAATGCTATCTAGTTCAACAAGTGCTGGGGAAGGAAAGAACGAAGAAAAAGAGGAAGAAAGTTCTGTTCAAGGCAATTGGACCTGTATAGTTGTCCCAGGTTGTAGCAATAGGGCCAAGTCTTATAAGCCTTATACTGACCAAGCTGCCTTTAGGTAGTAGAGTAAGGTGGGAGTAAGGTGATAAGGTGACTTACTTTGGTAACGTGGCTCTCTCCTGGCCAGGCAATTGCCAAAAATTGGAATTCTATAAGCTATTCAGCTAACCACTGGGAGAATAACAATGCATTCTTGAAGGGAGGACTGATCTGGACAATGCCCCCATTACAACGTACTTCAATTTATGTCAATTTTCTTTCAATATGGTGGGAACTTACGGCATTTTAGTTTTGAAACTTATGTTTTCACATGAGGAAAATGTTATTAAATTAGTTGTCTGGACCGCTTGTTAGCCTCTCAGTTTCCATTTTTGGTTTTTGGAATTTTATGAATAAATCTTTTAATCTTCTGGTTTTTATTTTTACACTCTTCTTCATTTTTTGACATTTTGTTCCACTTTTCAGGAGAAATCTTAATTTCATTTGCTACCCCCACTTCTATCTTGCTTGAATTTTGCAAATGACTTTTCAATGTTGCTTTTTTTAAAAAATGAGAAAAATAGGTTTATATTTTAGTTTCATGTATGCACTTCCTTTCCTATATACTAATAAAACTCTTCTTTTTTTTTTTTTTTTTTTTTTGGTTTGCTTCCTGAATCATCTACATTTCCACCAGATTTCTGTTGTGGTCTCTTTTTCAAGTGCTAGTCTTTATAGTAAGGTTTGATGATCCTCTGCTGCCAGTGCACATTTAAGGAAATTCATGAAAGGGAGGTCAGGAAGTTTATGTTTAATATTGGGAACTAGAACGATTGGTCTCAGCAAAGTGACAGGGGTAGCAAGTGGCTTTTATTACTAAGGGAGTCCCCCAAATGCCAATACTTAAGGGTGTTTTCTCAAGGGCCGTTCAGGTTCTCCTGGGATTTGGGGGGTAGTGTACCCCAATCTGTTCCTAGATGTATGTTTGTGCATGAGTGGATCTGCACAAGCATTTGTATGAACTTGGTTGTCAGAATTCTAGACAGGAGAGGAATACAAAGTAACGTGTGTGATTTCCATGAAGCAATATGCAGATTGACTCACTTTCCACTGTGCTGTAAATTGAGTGGGATGCTCTTCCATTCAATTTCTCAGGAAAAATACTCTTTTCTCTCTAGGATAAGGAGGATGGAGTCTGAATCTGAGGATGCTAACTGCTCTTTAACCATATACTTGTCCAGACTTTTATACTCATTCTGATTCATATGCCCCTGGATTTCCTACCCACGAGCCTTCTTGAGTTCTAGATTTTGTGGGGAGATTCGTCTAACTTTGCTTATTTCCATCCTCTAAAAACCTGTCAATAGGGGCGCCTGGGTGGCTCAGTCATTAGGCGTCTGCCTCCGGGTCAGGTCATGATCCCAGCGTCCTGATATCGAGCCCCCAATCGGGCACCCTGCCGGGCAGAGAGCCTGCTTCTCCCTCTCCCACTCCCCCTGCTTGTGTTCCCTCTCTCGCTGTGTCTCTCTCTGTCAAATAAATAAATAAAATCTTTAAAAAAAATTAAAGATAAAAACCTGTCAATATTACTATTTCATTATTATTTTTCCTTCAGGGTATCTGTTCTTGCACATTAATATTTTTTCTACTTCTTACTATAAATTTAATAAACTTTTAGAAGGGCATGAAAATGCACACATGGGTGCAAATATTTAAAATGAAATCATCAATATTTTACAAGCTTTACTAATGATTTTTGTGCACTTCTAATTCATTATCAGTGTTCCTCTAAATTTTGTGTAGAATCAGTTAATATATTGACAAAGATACTACTGTGTAGCATTGTTATTTTCCCTTGTGGATAAGGAAGTAAGTAAAATAAAATTATCAGGATTTGTAAATGGTAAAATCTAGAGAATTATTTACTTTAGACTTGGAAATAATTTAAAAGTGTTGATGGATTTTTATGTGAATTTTATATGTGAAAACAGAATTTTATTTTTCCGTATACTGATACTGCAATTCATAGAAAACTTGGTGGGAAATTAAAACAAAAATACTCCTCTGAATGGCCTTGTAAAGGCAATCCATTCAACAGAGCTGAATTCTGTTTAAAAACTTCCATTAAATGCTGTAAAAAATGTGCATTTGTTGAAGTTCTGAATTGAAATAGCAAGAGAGTGAATGTATATATACTGTATGGACTATATATATATCATATACTTTTTGAGAACTAAGATTGCATTATTTGACTGGATGTTGATACTATCTAAGCATTATCAATAGCTTTTTACTTATGGAGAAAAACTGAATTTTCTCTGAAAGTAAAAAAATGCATATAATTGTTTAAAAATATTTTTTCATTCCTGTGAACATGTCACATTATCCAGTCTATGTAAACAGTGGAAGAATTACATGAAATATATTTAGTATATTTGAGGATATGTTTAATATATGCTAAGAAATATTGGGGACAAGTAATTCATTATCATGTGTCTAAATGATGGTATAGGGCGCCTGGGTGGCTCAGTTGGTTAAGCGACTGCCTTCGGCTCGGGTCATGATCCTGGAGTCCCTGGATCGAGTCCCGCATCGGGCTCCCTGCTCGGCGGGGAGCCTGCTTCTGCCTCTGGCCCTCCCCCCTCTCATGTGCTCTCTCTCTCTCATTCTCTCTGTCTCAAATAAATAAATAAAATCTTTAAAATAAATAAATAAATAAATAAATAAATAAATAAATAAATAAATAAATAAATGATGGTATAAATGAATCAGCTGCCGTTTTATGTCTTTGACAATGGCATTATTCTTTACACTGATGAATGTGACCAAAAAGAAAATACGTTTCAAATTTTTATCATGTATCTTCTACCATGCTTATGTAAATTTAGTCAGAGTCTCAATAACAAATTTGTATATGGAATCCAAATAGTATACTTCCTGATTTTATAGGCAGAGATATGTTTTTAACACAGTAATGTCATGTGCATTTTTTACACTGTAAGTATTTAGAGAAACTAGTAAATAATGAAATGAAACATAAGTTTTACTTGAAACCTACCTGGGTGCTACTTGGTACATTTAAAAAAAATTGTAAGTAAATTATTCCTGGAATGATCTCCATCTGTATCAGAATACATGGATTTGATTGCATTGTCCCTGTTCCATGGTTCATTAGTGCTTAATGGTTTGCTAGCATAGCTTAAAAAAAAATTCATTTTGGGCGCCTGGGTGGCTCAGTTGGTTGAGCGACTGCCTTCGGCTCAGGTCATGATCCTGGAGTCCCTGGATCGAGTCCCGCATCGGGCTCCCTGCTTGGCGAGGAGCCTGCTTCTCCCTCTGACCCTCCCCCATCTCATGCTCTCTCTCTCTCATTCTCGCTCTCTCAAATAAATAAATAAGTCAAAAAAATTCATTTATTTTATTTTTATTTTTAATGACATGGTTTATATATATATGTGTGTGTGTGTATATATATATATTTATTTAAATATATATATATATATATTTAAGATTTTATTTTATTTACTTGACAGAAAAGAGAGAGCACAAGCAGTGGGAGCCGCAAGCAGAGGGAGAAGAAGGCTCCCTGCTGAGCAGGGAGTCCGATGAGGGGCTCGATCCCAGAACCCTGGGATCATGACCTGAGCCAAAAGTAGACGCTTAACCGACTGAGCCACCCAGGTACCCTTATTTTATTTTATTTTATTTTATTTTATATTTTATTTATTATTTTTTATTATGTTCTGTTAGTCAACATATAGTACATCATTAGTTTTTGATGTAGTGTTCAATGATTAATTAGTTGAGTATAATACCCAGTGCTCATCACAATATGTGCCCTCGTTAGCTTTTATGTAAGTTCTAACAACAACAAAAGAATAGAAAAAACACTGGAAAGTCTAAATAAAAAATTTTAAAATATGTATATCTATTTGTAAGTTTAGACATCTGCTAAGGCAGGCAGAATTTAAGAGGCCAAGATGATGCAGAGAAAGAAAACAGATGCGTTTTCTCTTAGGACATTTACTGTTTTCTTTGATTTTTTCCTTAAGATTTCATTTATTTGAGAGAGAGAGCACAAGTTGAGGGTGGGGGTGCTGGGACAGAGGGAGAGGGAGAAGCAGACTCGCCACGGAGCAGGGAGCCCGGTGCTGGGCTTGATCCTGGGACTTTGGGATCACGACCTGAGCTGAAAGCAGATACTTAATTGACTGAGCCATCCAGATGCCCAGGACATTTACTGTTTCTTGATGTAAATGTGAACAGCAAGTCACTGGTGAGGGGAAGAGAAGCCAATATAGTTTTAGTCACTATTAAAAGATTGGAGAAACAAACACTTAGAATTAAGGGTACTCCAAGAAGCCAGAACTTTGAAAGGCTAGGAACATGGAGAGAAGGGAGGTATAAAATCTTGATATCTTCAGGGTCACTTAGAAAGTACCAAAAAATTAGAATGTGATCAAATTTCTTAACAGCAGAAGCTAGAAAACAACTCAAACCTGTCTCTAAAATTCTTAGGTGAGAATGATCTTCAAGTTAGCAATCCAAACCAAATTTACATAACAATTAAATGAAAGAATAAAATAAAATATTTTGAATTACTATTAAAAATGTACATCCTTGGATACCTGGGTGGCTCAGTTGGTTAAGCATCCGACTCTTAATTTTGGCTCAGGTCATGATTTCAAGGTCCTGAGATTGAGCCCTGTGACTGGCTCCCCACTTAGTGGGGAGTCTGCTTGAGGATTCTCTCTTCCTCTCCTCCTCACCCTCTCATGCATGCTCTCTCTCTCTCTCTCAAATAAATAAATAAATAAATCTTTTAAAAAATGTACATCTCATACATCTTTAGATTGTATTCTAAAGATATATTATATTCATTATATTCAAGGAAAAAAAGATATTAGATCAATAAGCAGGTAAAATGCCACAGAAGAATAGAAAAAGGAAATTTCTAGGACAACAACTGGGCAGAGAGATCAGAGAGGAAACAATCTGTAGGACAAGGAAACTGGAAGGCTACAGGAAGTATCCTTATCAGAGAGTAATATAAGTAATGTGTATGAAGCCATGGAAATATTTGTTACCATGAAGTTAAATGTTGATGCTTTGGGAAAAATGAATAATAATTACATAGGAAACTAGGAAAAATTTTTAAACTGCAGCAAACATTAACTCCAGGATAAACAAAAGATTATTGAGGAAGGTTTTCAATTCATCATTCACTACATTGATTTATCCTAAATTATGTAAAATCTGACTAATAGCTTAGTAAAAATAAATTGTTATGTAAAATGTGGGGAGTATGTAGAGTGTAAGAGAGTCGTGGTTTCAGATACATGTTTTCAACTTTCCCTGGAGATATTTGTAAAAAATCTAAAATTGATAAATCAGTGAAAAGTTGTACAAATTTATGTATTTAGAAATAAAAGGTTGATTTTGTCTCTGGAAAATATTATGAAATAGAATGGAGGATGAGGAGGGAATCCTTGAATAATACCTTGTATTATATTTGGTACCTTATCTACATGTACCTCTTTAGAAAACCTTAACTCTTTATCCTGAATGTAAAATTTTAAAAAGTACATTTTTATATAACCACCAATACTTTGCTTCCAAAATTTCCATACAACTATTCCCTGATATTAATTTGCTTTTATTAGTAAATATTTCCACTGTCCAGAGAACAATAAAACAAGAAAAGATACTATTCCATTCCTAATGTTTCTGAATCTTTCTTCATCATATTTAAGAACATTATTAGAAAAACATACCAGTAATGAATACTTTCATTATAAATGATATTTATACAAATAAGAACATGAAATTATTTCCAGATTTTGGAATAAGTATTCACTTAAAAGAATGTTTATCTTTGATTTATCTTTCTTTCTATCTATAAAACAATTGCCAAGAAAAAGTGCCAATATTGAACTGCCTGAGTAATTCAACAACAGAAAATCTAGGGAACAAACAACAATGTTACCAGCAATTCATAATCAGTGTTTTCATTAGATTGGGGAGTGCCATGTGCATGCGCATGCGCACACACACACGCATAAGTTGTTAAAGAGATTAAAATCAGGGGGTAGTTTATGGGGAGATAGATAAGAACTGTGGTTTTTCTTAAGCATTGGCTCTGTAATGGTTATTTAGAAAATGTGATCATCATGTGGTCTTCCCATATTATTGTATTTCGAAAACTACTTGCTAGGTCCACAGCTAGAAAATTAGAAAGCTTTCCTTAGTTAGTTCTTCAGTTATCCTGTATGGCAAGAGAAGAGAGTGTCAGTCTCAGAAAATGTGATGAACTTTTTTCGTCCCACCTCAGAGCTATGGCTGACCAGCGGAGGAAGGCAAGAGTTGAAAGGGGAGAGCATCACACACAAGCTTCCCTCCCATGATCTTTCTAAGACTTTCAGAATGAAAACATCACAGCATATTTTAAAGCAGTTTTTCTTCTTCTTCTTCTTCTTCTTCTTCTTCTTCTTCTTCTTCTTCTTCTTCTTCTTCTTCTTCTTCTTCTTCTTCTTC
>NC_058405.1:20262606-20334382 GCF_002201575.2 Neomonachus schauinslandi | reverse complement strand
TCTTCTTCTTCTTCTTCTTCTTCTTCTTCTTCTTCTTCTTCTTCTTCCTCTTCTTCTTCCTCTTTTCTTCTCCTTCTCCTTCTCCTTCTTATGCTGCAGTCACTGCTGCTTCACCAATTAATGGAGAAGATAGGTCCTTACCTGATTGGCTCTGGACAGAGAATCACAGCAGTTATGGAATGCAATGCCATAAGAGATGACAACTGCGTCTGGGTTATTAGAGAAAGTGAGAGGTAAGAAACATCCTGAAACATTCTCTGCTGAACTTCTGACTTGGGAAGTTGTAGTGCTTACATCCTGTGTAATGGGTTTGAAGTTTTCATCCAGCAGAGAGGTAGCAGCATCCTGTGGTCAGTTGAATGGACTCATGCCGCATAATCTGTGCTAGAAATCCTTTCATTTTTCTGGAGTATTCTTTCTCCACATAATGGGAAACAATCAAAACCAGAGAAATCAGTTCCCATTTAAGAACATTAACACATAAAATGGACATTTATACAAGTCTGCTCATTTTATTTGATTTTTATGTAATTCAAAAGACAGAAAGAGCTCCTTGTCTTGCTTCAATTGAATCTTTGTCAGAATTAGAATTTTGTGAGCTAAACAATTAGATTATATTCTCTTTTGGTGTGGAGATATTATGTACTTTATTTAAAACATTTTGTTTTTGGTAACTCCAGCTGCAAAGATGAAGATGCATGAGAGACAGCCAGAAAAATCTGTGAATTTGCTGGCTCTTCTGAATAATGATGTATTATCTTTTCGGGGGGGGGGAACAGAAAGGGAAGAAAGCGTAAAAGATCAGAATCAGGTTGCTCCCCCTATTACTTATTTAGGCCTTTTGGCTTTACTTATTTATACTCCGTGGTAGTGGACCCAAAATTATGCACGACATTCACAAATTCACTCTTTTGGCCTAAGTTAAAACTTATCAGTCAAATAAATATTGATAGGTAAATTAGTAGCACATTCTGATTCTATTCCTGTGCTTTAATTTGTTAATTAACATAATAAAAAAAAGGAGAGGAAAAAAAATAAGAGAAAAGCTTTAAAAAATTACAATCCGAATAGGAATTTCTTTTGATTTCTAAACAGCATAGTTATTCCTTGGCTTATTTCCTACATATATATATAAACTTATGCCACCTCAAACACCCTTATGTCTCTACCAAGTTTGTACATATTGATTTATTCAACAAATAATTATTGACTATCTGCCTACTAGGTGACAGACACTTTAGTCTCTATGTTTCAGGATTCACATCTAATGTCAGCTTCACACAAATCGTATTGTACCAATTAATTATAAACAATCTGTGTGTATTTCCAAAATACACATTCATTATTTTAGTTGACTGAACCTCAGAGAAATGTGATTTATGCTATTTTGAACTGTTAGGATTTATTGAAATTTTATAGTGATATAAGATTAGGATAATAGCCCATATAATACATGGCCACTTGAAAGGGAAAAAAACAAAACAAAACAAAACAAAACAAAAAAAAAACAAGCAAACAAAAAAGACTATCCCAATAGAAAGAACCAGGGAGAGGCTATTTTACCGCTTCCAACATAGCCTTGCAAGTCACACACTGCATCCCCTGGTAGCAGGGGAGTGAGTGGCTAAGGTCAGCAAATATTCAAGGGAAGGTAAATTAGACCCCCATCTTGATGAAAGAACTATCAGGAGATTTATTGAAATATTTGAAAACAATCATAGTTAGCATTCTGACCACAAATTACTTCCTTTTCTTCTATATACATCTTAAACTCTTAAGATAGCTCCCAAGATAACTCCAAAGTCTTAACTTTTGGGGGGGGGGGCGGGCAGAGGGAGAGGAAGAGAGAGAATCCCAAGCAGGATCTACACCCACCATGGAGTGTGGGGCTTGTGGGGCTGATCCCACAACCCAGAGATCATGACCTGAGCCCAAATCAAGAACTGAACCCCCAGGCACCCCAGTTCCTCTAAGTCTTATTGGAGTTCATTCCGCTATGAGACTCTTAGAAACTTTATGAATTAATGGAGATTTATTTGGTACAGCCTTACTATCTTTACAAGCTTGTTGTCTGTTTGAATGATTTATGAGACACCACTGTAAATGTTTCTAAGACCTTAACCAACCACTTTAGAGTCACACCCCTGGCTTTATCTTTACACCACGTTTTCCTGACAGCAAGCTGAATGTGGTTTTGCTGGGAAATCATTCCTTAATTTGAGAATTATTTAGAGATTCTGGAGAAATGTGGAAAGATTAAGAAAGAGAAATAGTTCTATTTTTGAGCCCACTCATGTCTTGGTTTTGTTATATATAATAGTATATACTTTAGCTTCTAGGTTTGTTTTTGTTTGTTTGTTTTTTACCCCAAAGTAATCTTGCCTGGGTTAATAGATAAAATATCTTGTATCATCTCTCTGAAAATACTAATGATGTTATTTATTATATCAAATAGTAATTTACATGCATATATTTACACAGACTTCCATGCACATAGCATTTGCCTTGTCTCTATCTTTAAGTTTGTTTAAATCTTCTATTTACCCAGTTTAGTTTCTTTTTTTCCTTTTTTCATGCTGTAGGTTTCCTGAAGTAGTTTTTAATTTTGGTCTTCAGTTTAAGTGAAAAATCACTGTTCTCTTGGAAAAAAATTATGTTTTAAAGTGTCTGATCTAAAATGGGAAATTTGGAGGGAAATGAAGCTGGGTATGCTTTGTATTAATTTCTATATGGAGCTATAATTTTGGAGCAGCTTGCTCCTTGCCCATCATGGCAACCAAATCTTACTTAAAACCCTACCCTAATTTTCCCTCAGACATGAAAATGCACTCTAGAGTATCCAGGACAATCATCCTATTTATTTACCAAGCTAATCTCAGAGTATTAGTCCATGTTTAAATGCATGAGCCAGACAATTTGCAAATAAGAAATTGACACACAAAAATGCCTTTTTTTTTTTTTTAAAGTTAATTGCTCTTGCTATTTCTGTTAGCAACATCTATTCATAGCCTTGCTTGGCCCTGATTTGGGTTTTTCATTCACAGCCTCCATGTAAGACTTATTTTTTTGTTGTTGTTGGTTCTGTCTTATGTCTGAACCCATTGAGAGTTTTGATTGAAATCGAATGTGTTTGTGTGTGTGTGTGTGTGTGTGTGTGTGTGTGTCCGCACCACTTTGGGTTCTGCAGGAAATAGTTACCAAGACTGAATCAGAATTATAAGGGTTTACTGGGCGCTCCTATAAAGAGTAAAGGGGAGAGGATGTAGAAGTAAGTAGGGAGAGCTTCTGAACGTGATTCAGGTCTGGCTCCACTGAAGAGAAACTTGGAAGGAAGGAGAGGACGTGGAGAGTCTCAGACTGCAGTGCCGCTCTGAGGAAGTTTGCGCAGGCTAATGGAGAGGTCCCAAATAAAGATTGCCCACTGGAGAAGTCCTGCATTGGTCAGGAAGGGCCCAGCTCTAGAACCTCCACCATTCTCAGTCATTGCAATGGCAGGAGCAGCCAGGGAGAGCCAGGCTTTGGCTCTCCTGCCGCAATGAATCCTGAAGCCGTAAGAGCTGCGACTGTCAGCTAATTTTGCTTCACACAGCAGCTTCCTCTTTTTTTTTTAATTTTAATTTTATTATGTTATGTTAGTCACCATACAATACATCATTAGTTTTTGATATGGTTATCCACGATCCATTGTTTTCGTGTAACACCCAGTGCTCCATGCAGTACGTGCCCTCCTTAATACCCATCACCGGGCTAACCAATCCCCCCTCCCCACTCCCCTCTAAAACCCTGTTTGTTTCTCAGAGTCCATAGTCTCTCATGGTTCATCTCTCCCTTCAATTTCCCTCCCTTCATTTTTCCCTTCCTTCTCCTAATGTCCTCCATGTTATGCCTTATGTTCCACAAATAAGTGAACCCATATGATAATTGACTTTCTCTGCTTGACTTATTTCACTTAGCATAATCTCCTCCAGTCCCATCCATGTTGATGTAAAAGTTGGGTATTCATCCTTTCTGATGGCTGAGTAATATTCCATTGTATTTATGGACCACATCTTCTTCATCCATTCATCTGTTGAAGGGCATCTCAGCTCTTTCCACAGTTTGGCTATTGCGGACATTGCTGCTATGAATATTGGGGTGCATATGGCCCTTCTTTTCACTACATCTGTGTCCTTGGGGTAAATACCCAGGAGTGCAATCGCTGGATCATAGGGTAGTTCTATTTTTAAATTTTTGAGGAACCTCTTAAAAAAAGATCTAAGCAATCAATTCCCAGGTGTCTGCAGCAATACATTTTAGAAATTCTTCAAATGTTATGGACTCTTCATATGGTCTTTTTTTAAAAAAATTTTATAATGTTATGTTAATCACCAGAGCTAAGTATTTAAAATTTTGTAACTTTCTTCTATTACTCTTTTGAGGACAGAAAGGTAAATACTTAACGTGTCAATTGTATTAAATATAAAAAAATATTTTAGATGGAGATATTAAGGTTAAGTTAATTTGGTATCAATTTCCATGTAACAGACTATATTACCAGGTATTTGCAATTCTAACCTACTTAATGGCAGAAGTTTTACTCTCCTTATTAAGACCTGGTTTTTATGTCTGAAGTTTAATCATAAAAGGTATCGGGGGCGCCTGGGTGGCTCAGTTGGTTAAACGGCTGCCTTCGGCTCAGGTCATGATCCTGGAGTCCCTGGATCGAGTCCCGCATCAGGCTCCCTGCTCCGCAGGGAGCCTGCTTCTGCCTCTGACCCTCCCCCCTCTCATGTGCTCTCTCTCTCTCTCATTCTCTCTGTCTCAAATAAATAAATAAAATCTTTAAAAAAAAAGGTATCGGGAGTAGAGAAAATATTTTATAATGTGTCTCTAACAGGAGAAAGAGGAAACATTTGAAGTTAGTGCTCTAGTACTGTTTTTTTTTTTTTGAACGAGATAGAAATTCAAATGAACACTGATATAAAAGTCATTGTTCCATCTCCTCCATTTGAATCTGAAGTCTGAATAAACATTTCTATTCTATATTTTCCCTCACTGATCACCCACTTACAGAATACAAAATTGCCTTCTTTGAACCAGTTTGTGCACATTGCTAAAACATAGATAAAGATGTTTAAATAGTTTCTACATTAAGGTGTAGAATTGTTTTTTATTTACTTATTCTTCAGGCAAATTCTTATTCCCTTTTCTGCTTTTCTTTTTTTAGCTTGTGGCAATTTAAGCTTAGCTGTTGGGAGAAAGCAAAAGGAAGTGCATCTATTTTTTGTTTGTTTGTTTTTTTACATCACTGAAATTTAATTGTTGAGATTGAATGCTGCCTTTTTATACCGCCCCACTGTTTTACTTTGTGTTTGAATTGCTTGACCTGATATAAAATTTGTATTTACATTTCTAAAATTAAGCCTGGCTAGCTTCATTTCCCTCTGTATATGTACTACAACTCTACAGTGGAAAAAATAGTTCAAAAAATAAATTCAGATTTCTGCCAACTACTACTTAATATAAATAATAAACATTTCCAAACCAATGTACTCTAAAGGATCAGTACATAATATGCTTCACGAATTTGATGTTCAAGAAATTATTTATTATATTTTAAAAATATATGTTGATGTTTACTATTAAATAATATATTAATGCCCAATGTCTGTTTAGAGAAATAAATTCAGTGTTGAAGAGTAAAAGAAATTAAAGAAAATACAGTTTTAGTTGGCTTTTTAGTGGGTTGGGGTCACATGACATGGGTCCTGGACCTATTTTTGCCACTCAATTAACTCATGACCTGAGGATTAGTATTCAGAATTTCTGTCTTTTTCTTCTTCTATAAAATAAAAGAGGAAGTAGGAATGGGTACCTTCAAGATTTACTGTACTCCATTGCTTTAAGATGTTCCTCTGAAATAGCCAGTATATGATTTTTCATCTAATTAGGAGTGTTAAATTTCTAGAAATACCTCATTTCAAAAAAAGAAAGAAAGAAAGAAACATATTTGTTTAATAGCTACAGTTAATTTTTATTGTTTATTTTATTTAACAATTTGAGGTGGTCAAACCATAAACCTATTTGTTTTATGAATATTAAGAAATGCAGAAAAAGATTCAAGTTACTTCTGAGGATATATTTGACAACTGAAGCAGTGTGAGAGGTTTAAATGAGTATATTTCTTCACAGTCTTGTGGAAAAGGCACACTGACTCTTTCTATTTAATTTTTTTATAAGTGAATGCCCTCTCTCATGGTTAACTATAATTTAAAGCACCTTAATTAATTGACTCAATACTTGGGTGTCATCAATGTTGACCAGGTATCTGTCATTCTGTTTCTGTTTCAAAATATATGCAACATAATTGGAAACATTTATATGGTAAAGAACAAAGCAAATTGCTGGTCATGGATAAGTGTAGCTATATGATATTAATAAATTTAAGAAGTATCAATTCAATAAGAATATTAGCAATTCTGAAAATGTATGCACTCAAAATATTGCTCAAAATTACATAAAGCAAAACTCAACAGAAGGAATAATGAATCCACAGTCTTAGTTTAATATTTTATATATTTCTAAAATAGCTCATAGAAAAAGCAAACAACAAACCAATAAGCATATATACTATCTTAAAAACACAATTAAAATTTCTAATAAGGTGCTAAAATTCATAAAAAACATGGAAACGCAAAATAAAGGCACAATATCACTACTGTAGATGATATTATGATGTTCTTCTCAGACACCCTAAGAACTGACAAATCCGTCTCTCAGCTTCTGGAGACAGTCTGGCCCTTTTCCTCAATTGAGTCAACTCTGAAATGTCATCCAAACTTCACCACTTCACATAGGATTTACACTGTGAACAGTTTCTTCTACCCCATTCTGCATTCCTAACTCCCTTTCAGGTGTATCTCCTAAGAGTACTCTTCAATAAATCTCCTGTATGGTATTTTCCTTAGCAAAGTTTGTTTCCAGGAAACTGATTTTAAAATAATTGGTACCAGATTTAGGGTGATCTTAGGAAATAAATTTTACAATAGGATTTTGGGAATGTATCACTTGCTGATGATAACTGAAGTAGGTATAGTGTTTCCTGGTATGGTCTAGCAGTGCAATTGTTATATTTTTCAGTGGCAGAAGGAAAAATGACTGCCTGGTGAAATGTCTTTGAGACTGGGTAGGTGCAGAGGAATGGTAATTATAATGACTATGTAATTTTTTGCCTGTTGGTGAGCACGCTGGATCCACTGAAAAGGGAGAATGGAAGGTTCAAGTTGATTGTCAATTTAAGGACAAAACTTGAAAGCCAAAGAGCAACCCTGGCAGGATCTCAGGAAACCCTAACCTTCTCTAGCCAGAAGACAGACAGAATGGAGTGTTCATCTTTAGATAACGAGTTTGAACTTGAGAAATGGCTCAGGTCTGGAAACCAATCAAGGGGTTATGAATTTTAAAATCAGTATCCTAATTATCCTCTGTGATTTTTTTATTGTATAATTTAATTAACCCTTGATGATAATTCATTTATCATATTTCTGAGAAAGTCATATTCTATTAATTTTCTCCATAAATTTCTATGTGTTATGATTCTGACTGCCACTTAGATTTTGCCTTTGATTGCAATAATTTGCCCACCTGGCTCCTGAGAATTAAGTGTCCCCACCTAGCTTTATTTGTTTTGGGATTGTATTATTCCACTTTGATTCAGAAGCTCAGATTCTATAACACCATCTCCTACCATCAGCACAGAACTTCAGAGAACGATTGTAACTTAGTTTCATAATAAAGCTGTTGCCTTCATACCAGTCCCTTCCTTATTGCTTCGATTAATGGAATGTCCTCTTGGCCCACCGATGGAAAGCTATAGACTGTTTAGTTTTCTGGCGTTTGGAAGAATATCCATGCTAGCATACACAATTTTTGTGCCTTTAGATCCATTTTCCCCCTCCACTGGGCAATTCTAGCATTTCTACCTCACTTACTATGGACTGCCATTTTCCCCCCAAGTTTCTCATAACTATCTCAGCAGTATATCAGCACTTCCTCCCAAGGCCCTTTCCAGGGTATTAAATCTTATATCACAAAAAGTGCTCCCCCATTGTTAAGATCTCCCTTATCCACATGTATAGTCTATTCTTTGAGCCAGCACCCTCTGGCACCGTCTCCTCCTTACTCTCTCAGATGTTGCTGGTGCATAGAGAGATATTGCTGCTCTTTTGGCATATAATCCCTTTTCACACTATATTCAGACTATGCTAACAGCTGATGCTTATCGCTGACCTGGTTACCAAGATGGGAGATGAAGAAAAGATTGTCTCATGAAACACCTGCCTTGTTTGAGGCTCTTGCATGATATTTCACTATGAGAGGCTACCACATTCTATCAATACAGAGTGGACATTGATAATCAATTCCAAGACTGAAGATCCCATCTATCTTTACTAGGTCCCTGACATTAGCTGAAGATACACTTAGCAGGGCTGAAAATTCAACTTTATCTGAATCTCTGCCACTCATGAATTTAAGTCCTAAGGCTGGATCTGGAAACCAATAGGATAGAAGTAGGAATAAGATTAGTCAGCATCCTTTTGGTGACCCATTGGGGAATTGAGCTTTCATTCTGCTGTAGATTGAATGTTTGTCTCCCTCAAACATCCATATGTTGAAATCTTAGCCTATTAGAAGGTGGGGCTTTTGGGAAGTGACCAGATCATGAAGAAGCACATGAATGGGATTAATGTCTTTTTAAAAGCAGCCTGAGAAACTCACTTGCTCATTCCACCTTGTAAGGTTCCTCAATAAGAAAGTGGGCTCTTACCAGACATCAAATCTGCTTAGCCTGGATCTTGGACTTCTTAGCCTCCAGAACCATGAAAAATAAATTTCTGTTGTTTATTAGCCACACAGTTTATGGTATTTTTGTTATAAAGATATCCCAAGGCTTATACTCCTCAAGGCTGTATGCCTGAGTCTTCCCACTAGGCATTCCACTGAGACCAGTATAAAGTACTAACTAAGGATGAGGGAAATCTAGAATCGAAGATGGAATGAGGGGTGATAAATTTTAGTTATTTCCTTGTAATCAATGTTGTTCCATTTACTATTGTAAGTTTTTCAGAAACAGGACAAGCAAGAATCCTGTTTACAGCTGGGGTCAACTTACTATGAGAAGCAAATAGAGATGAGTTGGGCCAGAAGGAGATTAGAGTGGATAATGTTTGGTTCCACCCAGATTCCGTCTTCTGTGCTAATATGCACATGCCTCAGTTGCTGGGCCTATAACCGGCAAATGATTCATAGCCGTGTCTCTCACTGAGACTAGCTCTTGACTGCTTTCTCTCAGGTGTCCTGCATCCAATGATTGGCTAGTGATAGAAAGACTAATTTCCTTGCCTAATTTTGAACAACTCAGAAGTGCTATTCCCATGCTAGAGCTGCTCATAGAAGGTATGAGAAACCAGGAAGTCCGAAAAGTTGGGGTAGGAGAATATTTGAATAACATATATAATTTGAAACAATTGATGGCCATCAATGGGTGATGATAGTTTTCTCAGGAGTTGAGTAGTTAGATATGTAATTATGTTATGAAAATTACATATATACATAGACATTTTAGTATTACAACACCTGACTGCCAGGACAAATGTCAATAAACTAACCTGAGGAAAAATTATTACTTACTGAAAAATAATTGTGAATATTTCTAGAGTTCATAGCTTTTTTTCATACATATTAAAATGAGTTTACATATTTTTTTCTTATATTGTCTTTAGTTTGGGAATCTAAATAACATCCACCTCTTTAAACAAGTCTCTCACTCTTTCTACATTCTGAAATGACTAATAGAAGATAATGAATAGTTCCTTGAAAGTTTGATAGGACTCATTTGCCGTCTTGACTATCTTTTTTTAGTGATGCAGAGCTTTACTTGCCATTTCGACTTATTCAATGCTTATTCATCTATAAATGTTTTTCACTTTTTCCAAAAATTTATCCATTTAGTGTAGCTTTTCAAATTTCCTAACATAGTTTTAAAGCAATATTTAAAAATTATTTTTAAGAGCCACCCATCATCTTCATTCTGTATTTTATTTTCACATTCGTTTCTTGGTCAGTATTTTTTTTTAATATTTATTTATTTGAGAGAGAGAGCAGGGAGAGGGGCAAAGGGAGAGGGAGAGAGAGCGAGAATCTCAAGCAGACTCCCCGCCGAGTACAGAGCCCAACTCGGGCTTCTATCTAATGACCCTGGGATCATGACTTGGGCCAAAATCAAGAGTCGGACACTTAACTGATTAAGCCAACCAGGCGCCTATTGGCCAGTCTTAATGAAAGAGCATCTATCCTAATATTTTCAAAGATTTTACTTTCTTCAATCTGTTTTGTAATTCTGCCCTTATTATTCTGCTTCTTTCTTAATTTTGGATTTGCTCTGTGGCTCTTTAACCACCCTGATGTGTTGAAGTTTTAATTTGTTTACAACCGTTCTGATACTCTGGTAATTGTATTTAAAGTTATAAATATCCTTCTAGATGTTGTTCTAGATGTGTCCCACAAATGCTGACATGTAGGGATGTGCATTCAGTAGGTCATGCCTATCTCTCCCAGTCCTGCTGTCAGTTGCTTATTTTGAAGCTATGACACTAGGAAGGAACACCTACATTTACAATGAATATATCTTTCCATTTTTGTTGTTCCTTGTATGGGCAGATAACATTCTACTTTGTTTCTTTGATATTTTCTGGTTTAAATGTTTTGTTTAGTTTTTGTTTATTTTGTTGTTGTTAGATAATAACACCCCTGCCCCCAGTCTTCTTTTGTTTTATATTTGCCAAATATATCTTTCCCAACCTTTGATGTTCAAATTTTCACCACATTTTATGTTTATGTGTGCCTCTTGTAGAACTCATTCTGTTGACACTGTGTGTGTATGTGTGTTTGTGTGTGTTGTATTTTAATGAAATCTGAGACCCTCTGTCTTTTCATTCGTTATGTTTTAACCATATACACATAAACTGGGTTAGTCTTCTCTAGAATATGGATATATTTTCCCTCCCCTTTTATGCTTTCTGTGTTTTATTTTTACATTATTAAGTCATTTGATCACTCTTGCTTCCCATGTCTATTGTATCATCTGTCTTAATTTTTTTTCTCCTCAAGAATGTTTACAAGGTGGCTTTTTGTGGTGCAATCTTTCCCAGGCATTATATGCCTGAAAATATTATACCCTTCCATTTAAATGATGATTTGGCTAGACATAAAATCTTAGGTTCAAGTGTTTTTTATCTTCAGTATGGAAACAATTATGAATCTGTTAATTTTTTTCCTCAGTATCATTATTGAGAAGCTTGAAGCAAATCTGATTTATGTTAATTTGAAGGTGAACAATTCTTTTTCTCTGGAAGCTCATGGAATTTTGTCTTTATTTTTGGTATCTTGCTGATTCGAGAATATTCTGCTTGCATTTGCTCTACAACATTTTTTACTATGATCCTAGGATGTGCAACTATTGATGCTTTTATCTTTCTGTTATACCTACTGTTATATTAATGATTATGCTCATTTTGTATTTTACATACCATCATGTTTGCTTTAAACACTTTTAACTTCACTTAGCAATAAATGTCTATGCTAAATGAAGCAAATTCTGTAGCCATCTTCTACACTCTGAGTTACTCAGCCTGTGCTGTCAGGACTATGAGAATCCCAACTGAGCTATATAGTGAAGACACTACTTGCCATATCAGCAGGAGTATAACCCTCTGACCTCTGGGACCTTTCCCTTTCTCCTGTTTGAGCAACCTGAACCTGAACCAGCACACATTTTTGCATAAGTAACATGTGTAAGCAAAGCAGGTGCTGTAATGATCCCCCTGCAGAAGAAGGACGATTTACGGCGCTGTGAAATTTTTAAGCAAGGTTACTATGCTAATTAGCAATAGAGCATATACTTACACAGGAAAACATTGGCAAGATCTCTAGGCTGCTATTTGGCTCTGTCTTACTAAATTGCTTTCCACCGACGATCCCTACCAATAGTCCTGTGCTCCATATGCACAGAGGTCATGCTGGCCAAAAGAACAAAAGTAAAAATGATACTAAGACCCTAAGTCCCATGGGAAGACATAGATTTCCCACATGTACGCATCTTCCTGACACCACCCAGAGATTAAATAAGCCACCATCAGGGCACCTGGGTGGCTCAGTCGGTTGGGCATCTGCCTTCAGCAGAAATCATAATCCTAGGATCCTGGGATTGAGCCCCGCATCGGGCTCCCTGCTCATTAGGGCAAGGAGTCTGCTTCTCCCTCTGCCCCCATCCCCGCTCGTGCTGTATCTCTCCCTCTCTCAAATAAATAAATAAATCCTCAAAAATAAATACTCTATAATCTATTATTTTCTTTTCTAATAAATAAAATCAGCTAATTAGAAATTAGACCATATGCTAAATAAATGTTGAGGTTCTATCAAAATGTTAGTTTCAATGAATAAAAAATCAACAACTCAAAAAAGATCGCTGATGGTAGCTATAGGTTAAATTGCCATATCTATAATATCATAAAACTTCAGAAAGAACTGAATCTATGTATACTCTCTGTCAATTGGCAATTGTTCAATAAATATCTTATCAGTGGTATCATTCAGTTTTAAAGCACTTATATGAACTATCTTGTACACATTTACATTTACTGTATTAAAGAAATAGAAGCAATGTTACATATTTGAAATGCAAACTGAACCCAATTAAAGTCATTCACCTTGGTTCTTAATCTCATCTAAATTTATTTGGTATGTGGTTTGGGGCAGGTCTCAGTCGTTCTGCACCTCATTTTCTTGTAAAGTAAAAGAGGTATTATTAAAATCACTTCAGTACTTAAGAAGATAATTGAAATCTGGAATAAGCACTATTCATGGGGTTATTATAAGGATAAGTAGAAAGATCATTTCCTGAAACTGTAAAGTTATACATACTTAAAAGAAACTATCTTTTTTTCCCCTTCAGATTCACCAAATATGTTTTCTTGGCTGCCTTTTCTGAGCATTGTGGATCTTCTTCTTAATAGTACCCACGAAATTTCTTTAATGTGCAAAGTTATAATGCAACAGAATGATAAGTTGCAGAATGAAGTAAACATTGAAAGTTAATTTACAGTTTACTTAAGGAGCATTTGCTACAGCAACTACCAGTATATTGAAGCACAATTCTGGTGCTGTTCTAATGTTAACCACCTCATTTTCCTAAGATCTGCTGATTGAGATGCACATGAAATCTTTAATCTGGATCAGTAGCAGATTTGTCTCATTAAAAAAACTGTGACTGGGCGCCTGGGTGGCTCAGTTGGTTGGGCAACAGCCTTCAGCTCAGGTCATGATCCTGGAGTCCCAGGATCGAGTCCCGCATCGGGCTCCCTGCTCAGCGGGGAGTCTGCTTCTCCCTCTCCCGCTCCCCCCTCTCGTGCTCACTCTCTCTCTCTCTCTCTCAAATAAATAAATAAAATCTTTAAAACAAAACAAAACAAAACAAAAAAACTGTGACTTATTATTTTCAGTATCCATCCACAGACTTCTATGTTCCACATATTGGACTGGCTTATAAAGGTGAGCGTGTCACAATTCTTCTCTCCAAGATTTTAGCTGGAAATCTAAGTAACTCCAATGTGCCAAGTATTACAGGAGCTATGGGAGCAGAGAAGATGGAGGATCCACTCAGCAAATACTTTGGAAATATTATCGGATGAGGTTATGTTAGAACCTCACGTAGTTCACCAGGGGATCAGAACCATAAATGTCATTCCAGGCTAGGGGAAATTAAGTGCAAATTCTCGGATACATAAACATGGAGTGTTCAAAGAATTACAAAGAGTTCTGAAGTCTCTCAGGAAAAGTGAGTCCACCACTAGGTTATGAAATGCATTCCCACTTACCATTGATCTTTATCCTCTCAATCCATGCAGTAAAATCCCTTTCCAAATGACAGGGCAGTGGCTATCACATACTAATGAGTATAACTCAGGTTGGTGTTCAACCTGGTGGGAAAAGATAGAGCCGAGTAGAATATTATGTATAAAAGGATAATTTTCACACAAAAATATTTTCCGGAAAAAATCAATACATAAATGACCAAAGATAAATAAGAAATTTCGAGCAAAGAAGACTCCATATTTATAAAATTCATTTCTGGGAATCTTGTATTGAAAACAAATTCTAAAGAACTTTCTCCTGAGGGCACCTGGGTGGCTCAGTCGTTAAGCGTCTGCCTTCGGCTCAGGTCATGATCCCGGGGTCCTGGGATCGAGTCCCACATCAGGCTCCCTGCTCGGCAGGAAGCCTGCCTCTCCCTCTCCCACTCCCCCTGCTGTGTTCCTGCTCTAGCTATCTCTCTCTCTGTCAAATAAATAAATAAAATCTTTAAAAAAAAAAAAAAGAATTTTCTCCTGAGAAGGGTCTTGACTAAAAAAATAAGAGCCACATTTTTTTTAGATTTCTTTGATATTTTAATTCAGACATAATTGAATAATCAGCAAGACAAAAACACTTGCTATGGTACTATTTTGTTTTATATTTTTGTTAAAATTTGTTAGGCTTTTTAATGTCTCAAACATGTAGGAAAGTTTAAAACCATAAACATTTTTATGTTCCTATGTTAATGCGAGTAGTTGAAAGAAAAATACTTATTACTTAATCCTATGTTTTACACTGTATATTTTTTATAGCTAGAGGTATTTATTTTTCTTTGTTTTAATCATGCCATCTCTAATCTCAGAAAAACACATTTAGAGTGAAGAAATGCATTTGGAGTATTCAAAAAGAGAACTGTGGTGAAAAGCTTAAGCTTAAGGAGAGTATATTTGGCTGTGTGTTAGGTAGAGTAGAATAGGCTACAATAACAAATAGACCTAAATAGCATAAACGGGAAGCGTACTGAAATACATTTGCATTCCACTGATAATCCTGTTAAATAGTGTATCTGGTAGATCTTCTCCTTGGGGGGTGGGCTCCGCAGATCCTGAGGCTCTTTCCATTTTATGGCTCTGTCAACCACTATTACCTTGTCCTCAGATTCATCTGCTGGGAGAAATGAAGAGAAAATTTGGAGGCACAGCTTCTTCAATGCATTAGCCTGGGTATTTCATACATCATGTGCTATATTCTCTCGGTTCAGATTTCATAGCATGGTCAAACACGACTGTAAATGGGACTGTGTGCCAAGCAAAAGAGGAACATAGAGATTATGTTGTGTAGCTGTCAATATCCACTAGAGGCCACCAATCATGAAGTATGTGGGACCTAACACTTAGCCCCAAAGTGAAGTCCAGACTAGCAGCAGGACTAAACTGCAGGTTCCTTGAATTTGTAATGATGTCTGAAATGTAAAAATATCTCTCAGGTACAATTACCACAGAAATTATACCATACTGGGACCAGAAGTAAAGTGTCATAGTAATGACAACCAGGTGTAACTTAGTACATGGAGACTGGAATTAATTATATGTTTATAATATTTATATATTTTTATATAATACTATAAAGAGATTAGTCTCATGCATAGTTAATATATTTGATAAAAACTAAGGTGTTGTTTTTCCCATTTTCCATTATTTTTCTCATGTCTTTATATTGGAAAATGATGTGATAAAAATAAATTACTGTTTTAATAAAGTAGAGAAAATTTATACAAAAAAGAAAATAATATACTTTTAAAATCCATTAATATATAGTAATAAGCCCATTTTTATTTTGAGGTTAATCCTCATACTAAATGATTAGAGCAGGTTCTGCATCTCTAATTCCCCATGCTTGTGCATTAAGTTGCCGTTCGTTACATCTGTTTGCATTAGTCATTTTGACTCATAATGCATGGTAAAATAAAGAATAACTACAGATAAGCAAGAAAATGTGGTAGGAAAGTATGATGAATCATTACATTATTTTTTATTAGTCCATCTGGGTGGTAATTGTACTGATTTGTGTATTCTTTTTAAGGTGTTAAAATCACGGTACAATGATCTTCTCGGGAGATTAAGTTAGTTGTTGGTGACACGTCACTTGAGAAAATACATATTTAAACAATTTCCAAATGATTTACACATTTTCAAAATGTAAAATCTAATAATATTCGTTTCCTTAAAAATATTCATTATTGGCATAAAATTCTAAACAATGACGTCAAGATTGCTAGATATAACATTCTAGTTTACTGATGTAACTGATAATTCTTAAGCAAGGCTTTTTTGCCTTGTGGCACCATCAATCACGTATCTAGAAAATATCTTGTAGCTGGAGTATAAAACAAATGGCTGGCTGTTATAGCTTTAGGATTAGAACAACGTAATCTATAAATGAGCATTAACTACAGCTCTGGTATCAATTTTATTTACTAGTATTCACTGACCAGTTTAGTTTTGTGGTACAGATAAGATGAGTCAATTAAATTCTGTCCTACATTTTTCTAAAGAATTAGAGGAGCCAATGTTTAGTTGGGAAATTGGTAATACACAAAGATTACCTCATTCTGCAGACACTATTAAAGCTTAGTGTGACACTGGCCAATGGAATATTAACAGAAGCGGTTAAGTAAAACTTCCAAGGGTGGCCATTAAAAGGAATGTGTGCGACTTTCTCCTCCTACTTCCTCTTGCTGTTCAGATTGTAGATAAGGGAATTTGGAGTTGGAGCAGTCATCTTGGACCCTGAAGGGACTCTAGGAAGGGAGCTTATGGATAGTGGAGGAACCTACCTCTTCCATTTTATATGGGAAAGAAATAATTTTATTTAAGTCATTTACATTTCTCATTAACAGCTGAAGCAAGTCCTAATCACAGTGCATGGTGTACCTTGATAAGACAGAGCTTTGAGAGCCGTCAAGAAAGTTGTACCGATTATTTGTTTAATTACATATGACTAGTCATTAAGACAGTATGTGAAGGCTGTCTTAAACAATTATTGAAAGAGGGGGAAGAGAAAAACATGCCTAAATCAATGATTTTTCTTTCACTACTAGTGACCTTTGAACAAATTGCAAAATTTCTGAACAGTTATGCTAAATATTTTTATTAGTTAATTAGCTGCACACCAGGACCCAAACAGATAGGAATGTATAAATTAATAGGAAATTGTTGATTCTGTCCTAGTCTTAATGAAATACATTGGTTTACTTTCATCTGTCATGAATCTAAGCATATTAAGTAATATTGCCAAACACTGTACCTTTCTCTTATTGCATGAGGAGTGAAGTAATAATGTCTTTTGTTTTTTCCCCTATTCTCAACCCTAGGCTACTTGGACATTGGTAGTTACTAAACACACTGTGAGGTCACAGTATATGCACAGGAATGTAAATTTTATAAAACTTCAAGTTATGACATAAAAATAAAGATTCATGCTTGCCCTATCATTTTTCTTTGACATTTAGTGCCATGCCTTATAAGTTTTGAAATCCAACATGGTAATCACTGGTTTGCTGTGATTTGTAAATGCACATATTTTTAATACTTAACTATCAAAATAATACCTTTCCAAGGAAACAAGAGATTGTGGAAGGGTTGAAAGAGAAGGCTCTCTTACATATAAATTTAAAAAATGAAGAAGAATCTAGAAGAACTACTACAGGATGGCCAAGGATAAGAAATATTGACTATGGTGGATTTCAGTTTTCCACTTACAATTATCATTTTTCATTATGGTCCAGCAATAATTTAGCAGGTTTAGAAAGGCAAAGCCATATATATATATATACATACTTCCACATGTACAAATATGTGCGCATCCCTAATATCCATTAAAGTTTTGGAAAAGCTTACAACAAGAATGTGTAAGACCAATAATTGTCAAAATATGCATTAGAATTATGATACCAGACCAGGGAAGATAGTGACTAGTGTAAAAAAGTAAATAATGGTTTGAAAAATAATACTCTGCTTATTGAAGATATAACTGAATTATTAACTTATAATGTTAATTGATAAAATACTGATATATATATTATATATTTTAAATATATATTTAAATATAAATATATTATATAAATATAATATATATATAATATAAATATATTATATATATATTTTTAATATAATAATATAAGATCTTGCCTCACTTTTCCAACCATGGCCAGATTTTGGGAACCTGCTTTCATCTGACATACCAGGTGGTGTCATAAAGTTTAAGAGTCTGAAAAACCACTTGATGGACATGGTATAGATGCATGTAAAATATCATTATTAACAGGATGCATTAAAAAGTAATAAAAAAGGATAAGCAGGAAACATCAAAAACCCAGAATGAATTGCAATCATCCATTATAGAACAGAGGAGGAGTCAGGGTTTCTAACTATAAAATTCTCTGATAGAAGATAACTTTTGATAAGATTCTCAGTTTTTTTCCAACTAAATTCCTTTTGTCTTTTCATTGATTTATTGTGTCTTTCCACTAAATAAAGTGTAATCCACTATCCTTTTAGATGAGCACCCTGGGCTTTTCAAAAGATAATTGCCATTTGACCTCTTGGTGCCTTGGTTTTCTCATATGAAAAAATAGATAATGATACATAATTCCAAAATTTGTTGTGACTACAAACAGCCCAGACACTGTTTATTAAAATAACTGGATTTTGCCTGCAATGGAGACTCAGTTACTGTTAGAGTTCCTGTTCTTCCCTTGATATAAAAAATGTATCTGGTTTAAGTTTATATAAGATAAAGCGTCCAGATAAGGTGTCTTACACTTGATATTGATATAGCATCTTTGAATTCTACGGTTTGAATTTCATGTGTAAGAAACAATAGAATATACTGATACATAACAAAAGCTCTAAATTCAGACAACATAGGTTGAAGTCTGGGCTTGATCACAAGCTAACATTTTGATGTTTAAAAAAATACAGTTGACCCTTGAACAAACACAGGTTTGAACTGTGTGGGTCCACTTACATGCAGATTTTTTTTTTTTATAAATACAAGACTGTAAATGTGTTTTCTTTATGATTTTCTTAATAACATGTTGCTTGCTCTAGCTTATATTATTATAAGTATAATATATAGTACATACAACATATAAAATATGTGTTGATCAATTGTTTATGTTATTGGGAAGGCTTTCAGTCAACAGGAGGCTATTAGTAGTTAAATTCTTGTGGAGTCAAAAGTTATATGTGGATTTTTGACTGTGTGGGAGGTCAGCACCCTTAACCTCTCCATGGTTCAGGGGTCAACTGTATTACTTAGTCTCTCCACCCAACCCATTTCCTAATCTAAAATTGGGGATAATGATAATTTCCCTGATACTTTTTTTTTAAAGATTTTATTTATTTATTTGAGAGAGAGAGAGCATGAGAGGGGTGAGGGTCAGAGGGAGAAGCAGACTCCCTGCTGAGCAGGGAGCCCGATGAGGGACTCGATCCTGGGACTCCAGGATCATGACCTGAGCCGAAGGCAGTCGCTTAACCAACTGAGCCACCCAGGCACCCTTCCCTGATACATTATTAAGATTTATATAATACTCCCAAAAAGCAGTTGGAATGGTTCTAGCATAGATATACATATACATACAGATATACATATAGATAGATATAGATACAGCATATAGCTTTTAAATATATATATAGAGAGACTTAGCTAGCTAATATCAGTAGTAATGATTATTAGTAATCATAAAGTGTTATTAGCTAATATTAGTAGTAATAATTGTAGCATAAGAAAATACTATCTACTGAAAGAAGGACAATGAAGATTATCCTCATAATAATAATTTAAGAACTATCAGATATGGGAAGAAGGAACAATAAAATGATAATATTATGAATACTTTGGATGCTCAGGCCAGCATGCATTGTAGAATAGCTCGTGCTTAAAAAGAGGAATAGAGATTCATTCCTTTAGAATCAAAGAACCCTGCTTCTAGTACTTTAAATTGTATGGCTTTTTTTTTTTTTTAATTAAGGTCTGAAAGCCTTCTGGATTGTCTACCATTATGTAATGATGGAGCCAGCATTCGGATACTGATTTGAGACATCTCTTCTAATGTGTCCCTAGGGCAAAGGTGGCTGTGCTGTTCTTTGTATGGGTTACTACACGGGGTTTTGTTATGGAGGACAGAGATTGAGTTCAACTCCCTCACCACAAAACCCCACTGTACTTCACTTCCTGAATAAAGTCTGACTTAGAGTCTTCAACAAGTGTCAGAATAATTTTCTCCACAAGGTTGCCAACCACAAAGCCAGCAATAAATGAGAATCACTGAATTTAAGAAGGTTTTTTAACTAGAGTATTTGTAGTGAAATATTTTCTATTGAAACACATTATCTAGTTTCAATAAACAACCTTTTGAGACATGTCCAGATGTCACCTTAACAAACTCCATTCCTTTGAGGGAAAAAAAAAGAAATATATTTTGAAGAGGAAAATATGTAACATGTTTCTGTGATTTTAAAAATAGCAACATGTAGGGGCACCTGCGTGACTCAGTCCATTAAGCATCTCACTCTGGATTTTGGCTCAGGTTCTGTTCTCAGGGTCTGAGATCCAGCCCCATGTCATCGGGCTCCGTGCTCAGCAGGGAGTTTGCTGGAGATTCTCTCTCTCCTTCTCTAATGTCAATAAATAAATCTTAAAAAAAAAATAGCAACTGTATTAGAATTAAGGCTGAGAAGTGGTGCTTTGATATGGTTTCTTTGCTTCACATTGAAACCTCCGACCTAGAAATCTCAGTCCAGAAAGAAACAGACTTGCTTCAACTCTCTTCATGTGTGCATTAGCTCCCTTAGATGTTAAATTATTGGACTTAGCAACTTGGCATTGTACTTTGATTCTCCAGATTTCATAAACTGGCTCAACATGAATCACTAGTACATGCACACCTGCCTTCAAAAAATGTAGAACCTTCAAGCACCAGAGGAGAACCCAGAGGTCATATACCAGCAGCGGAAGAGTGAAGCCAATAGAGAGAATATGGTGATATCGAGAAAGATGAGAACAGACATTCTGAGCAATAGACTGAAAGATATAAAGTAAGATATTTCTGGGGGAATAAAGCCATCACAGAACCACTGAATTTGATAAGCATCATGATCGTCACCATCACCACAGAGTAGTTTGGTGGGGAGACAAGCAATGATCCTGCTGCCTTGGAAACATAGCCACGCATGTGGTCTAGAAACCATAGCCTTGTCCTTAAATAGTATGCCTCAGGAGATTTTTTATTAAAGATACCTGTTTTTAGTACAATTAAAGCAGTACACTTGAAGTTCGTTTGAGCCCTTGTCTTTTTATTTCCTCTGTTCCTCTCTTGTACCAGAAATTCGAGTATTAAATCTCCCCTCATCCACCTATGCACCGAATGGAATTGTCCAGGGTCCTAGAATAGCATTTGCTGCGGGGAATTCAGTGCTGCACAGTAAAGTTTGTCATTTTGTTCCACGTGAGAAGAGAGTGGGAGCTTGAAGCCAGAGACTGGGATGTCAAAAGGTTCCTTCTCTCCTAAACTCATGAGAAAAAAAAAGTAGGAAATATAAATAAGAGAAATATAAGTAAGGAAAAAATAGTATGGCTGACCACTGTAGGCTTACCATAAGTTGCAAGAACAGAGAAACATTTGGAGAGATATTCAAATATCTGCTAGAACAGAACAAATTTGTGAATTCCTCAGGGACCTCTTTCCACTGGGGACCTCTCCAGAGCTCCCTGGCATTGGTGAAGTTATCTTTTCCCTCCAAGTCACCCATCCTTCCTGCTGTATCCTTTGATGCCTTTCCAGGTTGATGTGCCTTGTTTGTTAGGTAGTCTCACCTCTGATAGAAAAATTGGGGGTAGAATTCTTTTACAGAGTCACTAAGTACACAGAAAATCTCATATACTTACCCAGAGTGCATGTTCTTCTCTGAAGATCTACAAGGCTGCTCAAACCAGTCTCTCACCTTTTGCCATTTCAGATAAGGCTCACACACCCACATCTGTGTCCTCTATGTGCCACAAACACAGTCAAACTAACTATTAATCTCCTAAGAGCATCCCTGGGTTTGAGGTGCAGAGAGCTTCTGTGCATCATGGTGAAGGTAAGAGATATACACAACATTCTGACAACAGTTTTTGAAGAAATTCTCACACTAAAATCTCTTATGAAATCCTCTTTAAATGCCCTCTATTATTTTGGGCAAGGTCTGTGTGGTTCCTTTCATTAGGGTACATACATGGTCATTTAACACCTGAAGAGTTGGGATTACATGGGTGTTGATTTTTTTACTTGCTAGGGTTTTCCAGTTGTTTGAAATATCCTACCCCAAGTGATTATGATAATCATGTTAAAGAAAGGAAGGGAAGAAAGTATGGAGAGAGGGATGAAGGAAAGGAAGTAAAATAAACATAATTAGATAAGATGTAAATATGGCCCCAGCACAGATCACATAATTTACAAGGCACAGAGCACAACACATATATAGGGTGCCCTGTTCAAAATTTATTAAAAATTGCAAGATGGCGGGGCACCTGGGTGGCTCAGTCGGTTAAGTGAGCTTTCAATTCTATGTGACTCAGCAGGTCACATATAACCTTACCTGGAATTACAAAAAAAAAATTAATTATCTTAAGGTATCCAAAAATCAGGGCGCCTGGGTGGCTCAGTTGGTTAAGCGACTGCCTTCGGCTCAGGTCATGATCCTGGAGTCCCGGGATCGAGTCCCGCATCGGGCTCCCTGCTCAGCAGGGAGTCTGCTTCTCCCTCTGACCCTCCTCCCTCTCATGCTCTCTGTATCTCATTCTCTCTGTCTCAAATAAATAAATAAAATCTTTAAAAAAAAAAAAAGGTATCCAAAAATCAGAGAGGAAAATAATGTTATTTACAAATATAAACTTATTGTAACTACAAAATATATTCTGATTTTAACTTAATTTAAATGATTTTAATTTTATTTATGTTTGGAAGTGTTTTAAGGTCGCCATATTTCCCATTCCAATGGTGTTCATCAAGGGGTACAGATTTAGTTATTTATAAGTTCTATCCATGGAATGTACATCCTAATACAATGATTGTGATATAACTAACAAATCTGAAATTAACTAATGTTTTTTTTTTTCTTTTTTGCTCTATGCCTGTAATCACTCATTGTCATTTACACATCTTCCTTGCATCCTAGACATACTATATTGAACTTTTGAATACTCTTAGCTGGAATTTTTGCCTGTGGAAGGCATGTAGCCTCCAATAAAAGAAACAGGCAAATCTCCAAGGAAAACTTTTATTACTGAGGAGATATAGTATTCTTAGCTTCTAATACCTTTTCTTAAAGCCCTACAAGCTCAATTTAGAAAAATTATATTTTGCCATGAATGTGACAATTGTTTCCCACCTACAAACATATTGGTCTTGCTTCCCCTCAGAAGTTTTCTCCCTAATGTAATTATTGCTTCTGCTGTACTTGTTCTATTCTTCTCAAGAAAATTCATTTTGGATTTATTGGTTCTTTATTATCTGCCATCTCTATTAATATCTCACACCTAATATTTTTTATTATTTTGCCTTTTCCTAAGATTAATCACATCTGCTTTCTATGTCACTGAATCAGTTACACAGTTACAGGACACCAGTTTCGTTCTCTTGCAAACGTGCCATAGCTTCTCCATTTCTTTTATCTTCATTTTAAACTGTCCTCTCTCTTTCTGGTATCCTATTTTGTTACCTGAACATTGTTGTCAGGGCTATATGCTCCAGTTTCATAGGGACCAACTGTTCTCTCATTCTGTGGTTAAAGCTAAAGATTTGTGGAATTTTCTTCTGCATTGGTCAATAAATCTTTTTAGGGCGCCTGGGTGGCTCAGTCGGTTAAGCGTCTGCCTTCGGCTCAGGTCATGATCCCAGAGTCCTGGGATCGAGTCCCGCATCGGTCTCCCTGTTCTGTGGGGAGCCTGCTTCTCCCTCTCCCTCTGCCTACTTGTGTCCTCTCTCTATCTCTCTGTCAAATAAATAAATAAAATCTTTAAAAAATAAATAAATAAATAAATAAATCTTTTTAGATGTATGCTATTTCTTTTGTTTGTGTATCTTCATGTGTCTGTCCTTTCATTATTTGCTCTTATTTTGAATTGAGTTGGAGTCAACAAGTATGTCTCATGTTTGATTTGTCTCATCAACTAACATCTTTGAATGTTTAATATTAGCCCAATTTTAAGGTTTTTAATGATTTGTCTGAATGGATTGCCCTGCCCTGACCCTCTGTATGGTTTTGTATTTAACTGTCCGCATTGAACCAGACATCAGATTGATGTCTAAAATTTCCATTCAAACTCTTACTTTCCGGAGTCCTTCACCCAGTGTACTTCCTCATAGAAAAAGGTAATGGCTTCTCAGACTCACTGTATTGTTATCAAGTAATTTGAACTGATGGAAAACATGAACAAAAGATATAAGGTATGCTCTGCTGAAAGGTTTTTGCCTTTCTTTCCTCATTAGTACCTCTGTGTTTTCATTTTTATTTTTTTATTATTTTTTTTTTATGGAGACTCCATCTTCCAGGGAGGAAATCACAACTAACATTCCTGCCTTAATACTCCCTTTACTGTCTCCTTGAATGTTTGGGGAGGGACTAGAGTCTAGTTTTCCAGTATGGGACTTACGTCTTTGAGTTATTGAGTACAGAAGATATGGCATGTCTTTCTCACTCTATGCTGCTGTATGCTTTTTTTGAGTTGTAATCTTATTATAGCATTGAAGCAAATGAAATAAATTTTCTTTTATTTTGTATTGCTTTGATCTCTATCAATTCTGTTTAATATATACTGAGGATACTAAAATTTTCTCTCATTTTCTTATCTTAGTTTCTGATCTAATTTTGCTTGTGTGTGTCTGTTTTCTGTCATCTTTGGCCTTTTTAGGAGATGGTGGGATGTGCTTAATTTAAAGTTCCTATATTGACTTCATTACGACTGGTGGTCTCCAGTTTATAATCCAAGCAATTTTAATGTAGGTGGCATTCACCTGAATGAACATGTAAGGGTAGTCTCTAACATTACATTCCCCAGAAGAGTATATGCATCAGCTGTAGTGAATCATTTGAATCAATTTGATTGTTGCTAGTGGCTATTGTTCAAATTAACATCTTTGGAGATTTTCAAGCGTGAGCATGGCTTAATCACAGTAAACTTTTAGAAATATTACACTGGCAAAAGTCTGTAGATTAAGGAGTAGAAACAATACAGGTGGAAAGATCTGTTAGGCTATATTGGATCAACCCAGAAGATAAGGGCCTGGACCAAGACAGTGGCTGACAGCAATAGAAAGAGAAAATGCATTAGATGTTAGTAGACTTTTATGATTCATTGAATATGGGAAATGGAAAATAAGTTTATAATAACATAAGTTCTTTTAAAAATTCTAAATGATATGGGGGATTAAATAATAAAAGCCCATATGATCCAATATTTTATTATTGAAGCTTTAGTCATTATATCTTCATTCAAGCTGCTATATAACAAAGTACAGAAGGTGGTTTATAAACAACAGAAATTTTTTTTTCATTGTTCTGGAGGTTGAAGGTCCAAATCAAGGCATCAGCATGGTCAGGTTTTAGTGAGAGCCATCTTCTTAGTTGTAGACTGTAGACTTCTTGCTATGTCCTCAGGTGATGGAAGCAAGCTCTTTTAAAAGGGCGCAAATCCCACTCTTGATGGATCTATCCTCAAGACCTTATCTATTTTGATTACATCCAAAGGCCCCACCTCCTAATACCATCACATTGAGAGATAGGGTTTTAACATATGAATTTGGGGAAAGGGGACAGACACAAAAATTCAGTCCATAACCTACTAATTTTATAAGAACAAGTCTTCAAGAAGGTAATTACAAAAGCATCTTTGGAGAGCTGTGAAATTCATAAAATTACATCAAGAGAAAAAACAATCTATGGATATATAAAATGCATGATATGAGTCATGGTTCCCCTTGGTAATGACTATATAAAGGAAAATATCTGGGAGTTCAGAAAACACACTAACTCTGGTAACAAATTCTTCAATTATTTTTAGAAAGCTAGAGGGTTACTTTGAGAGTTAAATAATTAATCATTGATTAATGACCTGGTCAGGGATTAAAAGAATCTTTGGGCTTTGTTTTATTTAGTTAATAAAGTAGAATTTTGGGGGCGCCTGGGTGGCTCAGTTGGTTAAGCGACTGCCTTCAGCTCAGGTCATGATCCTGGAGTCCTGAGATCCAGTCCTGCATGGGGCTCCCTGCTCGGCAGGGCGTCTGCTTCTCCCTCTCCCGCTCCCCCCTCTTGTGCTCTTTCTCTCTCTCACTCTCTCTCTCAAATAAAAATAAATAAAAAAAATAAAATATTTAAAGTAGAATTTTGTTCCAAATTTTATTCTTATAATGTATTTTAGAAGCAATCCATTATATAATTGTTTGGAATGGTTTTTGACTTAAAATAACAATATTAGTTATGTAGTTATAATTCTTCTTTTAAAAAGTGCTAATTGTTATCACTTAATAAATTGTTAGTTGACATTATCAGATTTTTATCCATGGCCTAATTCCCATCATGTCAAAAATAAATCCCATGTTTGGTGATGGAAGATGAGATTTGTGTGTGTGTGTGATATGGTTATTTTTCTTTACTTTTAATTTTCTAGCTTAATAGTTTTCCAGAATCTAGAGGTATAGAAGTTATACTTCCAATATGTTCATATCCTAGCCACAGTCACACCTAGGACGATATTGTTGGGATTTAAGAAATCTCAGTTAATAGTACAATCTTTTTCACACTATCCAGTGGGTTTGTCTATGATATTCCTTAGCTCCTCATTTTTGCATGGAAAGGACCTTCCATTAGAATAGTATACTGGGCACTGTCATGCATCTTCACTCACTTCTAGTGGGGAAGAAATAAATTATCTGGTGGATGAATTTGGTAAGATGAACAGAGAATTAATGTTCAAGTCCTTCTGATTCTTTTTGGGATCTGTCCTCTGCAAATAATTCTGTAATCCTGTGGTCTAATTTTCTGAGGTTACAAACATCAAAGTGGATTGAACAATGACTAGAGGTATAATTTTAATTTGAAGATATCCATAGACCTAAGCCATATTTTATGAATATTTTTATTATCATAAAGTGCTATTTTCATTTCCAACTGTTTTTCCTGTTTGTCATTTGATTTCAAGCTGGGTGAGGAGAAAAGGAGGGAAGCATTTTCTCTTAAACCCTCAAAACTCCAGCATGTGGCATTTAATTTTAGAACAAAAAACTCTGTTCCTTTTTTTGTAGTCCCTTCTCATAAAAAATATACAACTGTTCAGTATAGTCAAATTTGAAAACAATAAAAGGAGTAGCACTCTGTCGGAAAAAGCAAATATCAATGATTTAAAAACATGGGTCTGTTACTTTGTATTGTCACCACTGGGCACGTATTACTTATGTTCTCTGATTATTGTATTTCTGATAACTTTATTGGTAAGATGATGGGGTTAGTCCAGATGACCATAGGGTTTTTTGTCCTTTGAAGTCTTTTATAAATCTCAATAAAGTCCTTTCTTGAAACAAAAATGAAAGAGCAACCACCCCCCACGGCAAACAAAAATGAATAAATAAATAATTATTTAAAAATGTAAAAGATCTATAGTTTAACAGATAATACTACCAAAGTTCTTGATGTCCAAAATTGTACTTTTAAAATGATAATTTTTAAAATGATGTCCAAATTAGTTTTTAAAAATCTACTATACACATTTAACCTATCCAAGATAAACTCATTTTCAGAAGCATGATAATATCCATCCATGATTTGAACATTAGCAAAGTAAGATTACATTTCTAACAACTAAGAGGAGTTTATTTGAGAGCCAAGTAAATGATCCTGAAAATAGCTTTACACCAGTGGCTTCTAACTGAAATTTAGGACAGTAACCTTAATTTCACCAGCTGTTCTTATTGGAATAAAAGTCTCATGAAAAACACAAAGCTGCAAGCAGGGATTTACAAACACATGTTGTAGGTGGTCAGGCAAGATCTTAAAACAACAAACTTTCTAAATTGAAGCCAGAATTTTTTTTTAATCTTAGACATACCACCACTTTTCCACAGAAGGAGAAATTGTTTGTGACAGTATAATTTTATGCACACAAAGACTTATAAACTAATATTTAAAGGACCATTAAATATGATTTATAGTTCAAAGTACCATCTTGTATTTATTTTTCTATTGATACTATTTATGAACAATGAACCAGATGCTGCAATAATCTCAAGCAAGTAATAATTAAAAAAAAATCTACAGTCACATATTTTGCTACTTACTTGCATCTGTTCCAAACGTATAAAAATGTAACTATGTTTAAATATTTAAATAAAGAAATTATTTAATATTTTCTGATCTGCCTTTACATAATCAGAATTCCTTAAACAAGTGTCAGGATATACAAGAAAGCCATATTGTAAGTTTAAAATATATAAAAAGCTATAAGCACAAGATTGATTTCTCCTACTTCGTCACATATTTAACACCTTCAATTAATATTTTATTTTGTGCATTTTAACCTCTGCTTCTCAACTTTATCCTATCAACAAACACATTAAACTATTTTTAAAATAAACCAGAACACCTTAAAAACTTACCTTTCCTCATTCTAGCAATTGTGCCATTTTGGATTCTCCTTCTCACATGATAATTTGGAGAGTTATCTTCATATGATGCATGCACTTCATCATTTGCCTTTTACTCTCCGAGTAACCCCTCATCACGTCCACTCAAGAAAATCATACAAGAACATTTCTTTCCAAGAGAGTGATTTCCATGTTCCCAAACATAATGACCATATTTCAAAATTCATATAATTAACCTCTTTTCCTCATTCATTGTAACTGGACTTGTCACTCTCTGCTTTTGGATTCTGAGACTCAACAATGTCCACTCCCCATCCATAATCTCTTTGACTTTAACTTGTGTCTTCGATTGGATCTTCCATATTGCCTAATGTCTATGCTTTGACTTTTGCCAGGGCAATTTTCTGGGCCTACTCTTTGCCTATCTCTACAATCTGTCCCTAATGAATTTTTCATGTTTTATTTATTTTGTATTTTTAAAAATATTTTATTTTTGTTTATTTTTGTGAGAAAGAGAATGTGTACAAACTGAAGAGTAAGTACTATTCCCACTCAGAGTCTTATACTCAGCAAAAATGTACTCCAGAAATGAAGGGGAAATCAATATATCTGCTGTCTACCCTGAAAGAATGACCAAAGGAAGAAGTTCTCTAAAAAAAATGAAATGAATTTTTTTAAAGGTACATTGGAATGTGAAAATGGAAGAAAGAACATGGTAAGCAAAACTATTGTTAAGTACAAGAGAATTTTCTTTTCTTGAGGTTCTAAATTTTGACATTTGAAGTAAATTGTAACACTGTGTTATGCAGCTCTAAATATATGTATAAGAAATATTTAAAATAATTATATTCTAAAAGTTGGAAGATGAGCAACGGGATGCAAAGTCAGGTAACATTTCTATACTTTACTCACACTGTTAAAATGACAACACCAGTAAATAAGTTATGTGTATAATGTAATACCCAGAACAACCACAAAAATCTCTACATAGGTAAAAAATGGAATCCCCAAAATGTATGAGTAGATCACAATAAGGCAAGGAAATGAAAACAGAAAAAAAATATATATATAAAATGAACAAACAGAAAACAGAAAAATAAAATGGCAGATGAAAGCACCTACAGATCATTAAATGCAGATGATCTACATACAACAATTAAAAGACAGAAATCAGCAAAACAGATTAGAAATCATAACCCAGCCTTATGCTGTCTACAAGAAATTCACTTCAAATATACTGATATAGGCAGCTTAAAAGCAAAAGCATGAAAAAAGATATATCATAAAAATATTAATTAAAGCAAAGTAGAAGTGGCTATATTATACCCAATAAAGTAGTTTTCAGAACAAATAAAATTACCAGAGACCAAGAGAAACATTATTTAATGATAAAAAGGGCCAATCTAACAAGAATAGCAATATGCACCAAATTGTCTAGAGCCAAAAATCAATTCATCGATCAATCTTGACCTGAAGCTAAGTCTCACACCTTATTCAAAAATTAACTCAAAATGGATCATGGACCTAAATAAAAAATGTAAAATTACTGAGGTTTTAAATATTAATCTAGGAGAAAATCTAGGAGTAAGCAAAGAGCTCAGTCCTGACATCAAAAACACTATCCACTAAAGGAATATTTGACAAATTGGACTGCATCAAAATTTAACATTTTGGTCTTCAAAATATGCTGTTAAGAGGATGAAAAGACAAGTTGCAGAGTGGGAGAAAATATTTATAAACCACATATCTAGTAACAGACTTGTATCTAGAATATATAAAGAATCCTCAACACACAATAATAAAAATCAATTCAATTTGAATATGAGCAAAAGAAAATATTTTACCGAAGAGGATAAACAGATGGCAAATTAGCACAGGAAAAGATGTTATATATCATTAACCATTTGGGAAATGAAAATTAGGACCACAATGAGATAGAACTATACACCAATCTGTACGGTAAAAATAAAAAAAAAAAAAAACAATCATGACAAGTCTAATTTTGGGTGAGGATGTGGGGAAACTAGATAACTCATTCTCTTGCCATTGGGAATGTAAAATGGTACAATCCTTCCCCCAAAACAGGTAAGTTTTGTTTGTTTATTTGTCTGTTTATTAAACTAAACATGCACTTACCATATAGCACAGCAATTGTACTCCTGGGTATTTATCTGAGAGAAATGGATATGTTCACACAAAAACCCACTCATTAATGTTTGTAGGAGTTTTACAATAATAGCAAAACTTGAAAATAATTCAGATGTACTTGAATGAGTGAATGGCTAAATGAAATGATATATCCATAGCATGTAACACTATTTAAGAATAAAAGGAATGAGCTATTGATACATGCAACAACCTCCCAGAATCTCCTGAGGATTATACTGAATGAAAAAACAAAAAAACAAAACAAAACAAAACAAAAAAACAATTGCAAAAAGGTTACATATCGTATAATGCCATTTATATTATTCTTTTGAAATAACAAATTATAGAAATACAGAACAAACCAGTAGTTGTTAGGACTGAAGCAGGAGAGGGTGGGAAGGGAAGTAGATGCGGCTATAAAAGGGCAAAATCATATGGTGATACAGTATCTTCACCACATCAAAGTCAATATCCTGATTGCGATATTGTACCAGAGTTTATTAAGATGCCACTATTATAGGAATCTGTAAAAGGATACATAGTATCTCTCTGTATTATTTCTTACAACTACCTTACAATTCTATTTCTTTAAAAATTGCAAAGAATGGAGGAAGGAAAGGTGAGAGGGAGCAAAAAAATGGTTACATACCTGAAAAACATTGACTTGGAGCATTTGGATTTTAGTATTTTAAAAGGCGTTATTGTTATTTCACATCCTATTTTTCATATTAACTCATTGAAATGCAGTGTATATATTACATTTGTGACACCTAACGATTTAGACTGGCCACACCTCAAGGGCTTAGTAAACATATATACCCAGAGGCTACTGTATTAGAATGTGTGGAAATAGATATTTTATGAATATTTATTGGAAAAAAAAGATGGAGAGTGTGAGAATGAGTGAAAGGAAAAGATTAAAGGAACAGAGAAAATATTTGTGTAGTGGAAGAGATGGTAGAGATAACAATTTAATACTGGCCATCTGATAATATTGATCAATAGAAAGTGTATGGCACACCTGATAAAGCAACATATTCAAAATATACAAGGAATTTATACAATTCAATGGTAAAAAAAATTGATTTAAAAATGGGCAGAGGAACAAAATAGACATTTTTAAAGAAAAACATCCAAACAGTTAACAGATTCATGAAAATGTATTAAACATCACTAATCATCAGGGAAATGCGAATCAAAACCATGATGAGACACCATCTCATACCAGTTAGGATGACTATTGTCAAAAAGACAAGCAATAAGTGTTGGCAAGGGTGCAGCCAAAAGAAAGCCTTGTGCACTGTTAATGGGAATGTGAACTGGTACAGCCAGTATGAAAAATAGTATGGAAGTCCCTCAAAAAAATGAAAAATAGGACCATCATATGATCCAACAAATTCAGTTCTGGGTATATATCCAAATGAAGTGAAATCCGGATCTTGAAGAGATACCTGTGCTCTCGCATTCATTGCAGTATTAATCACAATGGTCAAGATAGGGAAACAACCTAAGGGTCTCTCTATGGGTGAATGGACAAAGAAAATGTGGTATATATCTATGATGGATATTATTTAGCCAGAAGAAAGAAGGAAAGTTACCATTTGTAGCAAGATGGGTAGACTTTAAGGACATTATACTAAATTAAATAAGCCAGACAACCACTGTATCATCTCACCTATATGTATAATTAAAAAAACAAAAAACCAAAAAAACGAAAACCAAACTCATAGAAACAGAGAGTAGAATGGTGGTTGCCAGGGGGTGGAGAGTGAAGGGAATGGGGAGAGTGTTGATCAAAGAGTATAATCTTCCAGTTATAATATGAGTAAGTTGTGGGGATCTAATGTATAGCATGGTGCTTATAATTAAAAATACTGTATCATGTACTTGAAAGGTGTTAAAAGAGTAGATCTTAAATGTTTTTATTACAAAAAAGAAATGATAATTGTAACATGATAGAGGTGTTAACCCACTCTACGGTGATCATCATTCCACATTATATAAGTGTATCAAGTCAACACATTGGACACCTTAAACTTACATAATAGTATATGTCAATTATATCTCAATAAAGCTGGAGGAAAAAAGAAAGTATATGGCTTTCAGGGACATAAGATGTGGGTATTAAGTCAATTGATTATGTGAATTTGAATACTCATTTAGTTAATAAAGTAAATATCAACCTTTTAAATATTGTTTGAGAATTAGAGATAATATTTACAAAAAACCTAGCAAAATGTCTGCAATATAATGATCTCTAAATAAATGTTGGCTATTATTAGAAATTTTCCTTTGACCAGGAGGCATTCATTCCTACTATATAAGGAAAAACAAAAATTGTTCAGAAACACTAATCAAAAATTACATTTTCATGTTTTATGTTACAAAATTTAAATGGACAGAATTCTGGAAGTTGAGAGTAGTTATCATGTTTAAAAAACTATTAAATAGAAACACTTAAAAATATGTTGATTGCTTTTTTTCCAAGTAAAGCAGAAAAATTCCAAAATGCAACAAAATAAAATAACTAAATTGAAAAGAAACCATCCCAGAGTTTATTTGGACAATACTATATATCTTCCCACACACCAGAGGAAAGAAATGTATCTCCAAAGCTTTAGGAAAGAGTCAGGGGACAAGATTGTTTATGCATAATGTTCCAAATTACCCTTTTTAAGTGAAGAACACTGAAAGTCATTTGTAGATACTGAATAATTTTAAAAGCATCATTATCCTTGTACATTTTCTAAATAATCTGTGCAACTTTGGTCTTCAAACCATATTTGATCATGTCCTATTAAAAAATAAAATTAAAATTAATTAATTAAATAAAAATAAAATAAAATTGATTTCATGGCCCTATAAAATGTATTTACTTAAAATTACATATGCATATATTTTGCATAAATGCATATATATAGTGTACATATAGATTATACATGTTATAAATGTATATATATAATCATTATAGATTATGTATGTTATAAATCAGCAAAAATACAGTAAATAATCTAGATGAACAAATCTGATTATTGAAGGACATTTCCAATTCCACTGTCACTGATCTCAGGTAAGTTAGTTCTTGTTTTCCCTAACCAAAACAAAACAATTGCATCTTCTGTCTTAAATAAATTCAGGAACATGGTATCGGTGGAATATTTTTCATTTTAGCTTGTGTTACGTTCTTCCCAATTATGCCAATTTCTGTCTTCATTTTTTCACATTGTTTGAAGGTATGTTTATACCTGGTGCCACCTTATGTTAGTCTAGACCTGATAATATATATTAGCGGACAAGTTTTCCTATCACTGTCCCTATCAAAACTTTTCATCTCCCCAGTTTGCAAACACGTAATCAGATCCCACTACCCTTACTAAGCATATTTTATTTTACTATATGTCTTTAATCAAAACTCAAGAAAACATTTACCCCAAAAATTTTTCCAAAAATAATAATTCTCCTAAGTTTTTAATTTTAATTTCAGTATAGTTAACATACAATGTTATATTAGTATCAGGTGCACAATATAGTGATTTGATGATTCTGTACATTACTCAGTGCTCATTATGATAAGCATCCTCTTCAATCCCCATCACTTACTTCACCCATCCCCCCACCCAGCTCCCCTCTGGTAACCATCAATTTGCTCTCTATAGCGAAGAATCCGTTTTTTCGGTTTGCCTTTCTCTCTCTTTTCCTGCCCTTTGCTTGTTTATCAGGTTTCTTCAATTCCACATGAGTGAAATCATATGGTATTTGTCTTTCTCTGACTGACCTATTCCACTTAGCATTATACTATAAAAATATGGAACACTTCACGAACTTTTACGTCACCCTTGTGCAGAGGCCATGCTAATCTTCTCTATAACATTCCAATTTCAGTATATGTACTGCTGAAGCAGGCACTGTAATTGTTTTTTAAATAAACAAAAATATCTGGGCGCCTGGGTGCCTCAGTTGGTTAAGCGACTGCCTTCGGCTCAGGTCATGATCCTGGAGTCCCGGGATCGAGTCCCGCATCGGGCTCCCTGCTCGGCGGGGAGCCTGCTTCTCCCTCTGACCCTCCCCCATCTCGTTCTCTCTCTCTGTCTCATTCTCTCTCTCTCAAATAAATAAATAAAACCTTTAAAAAAAATATCATATGAATTCATGTGTAGTCCAAGTAAACATCAATGAAAGATCATGCATCGACTTCATGTCTTTATACATGTAGATTCATTCTTGTTCTATAAAGCTGTCCTTCTGGCTAACACATATCCAGAATCACTCACGTTCTGCAATGATTTCCCTATGGTTATTTATTTTTTGCAGTCAATTCACAATGAAGTGACTCCTCAGCACTTCCTTATATTAGAAATCTGAATCTTCTCGTGCTTTGAAAGTGCTTTCCTCCTACATGATGTAGCAGCTGTTTAGAGAGATTCTTAGAACATGCTGCATCTTGGAGGGGAGAAGAATAATCCTGGGTACTGTTTTCTCAATTTTCCTGGCAATGAAGAAGTGGCCTTGGCCTCTGATATTTTTGTATGCTCCTATTTCCCTTGCCATGATCTCTTCACCTGTCACAGGATCTCTGCCTCTGACATGCAGTACCTAGTGAGCATCAGGTGCTGAGGAAACTCAGCGTGTTTTCAATTTTGGCTGTCAGCAACCACATTAAGGAAAGAAAACAGTGACAGCACAGAAACAATCTGGCATTTTATTTGTCCTTTTTTCTTATGTTCTCGTATGAAGTCATTAAGTCTTTGTCAGGGGAAATGTCATCACTACTCTTGCAAGAGGGCCATGTCAAAAGGGTGTGAACAGATTAAATAATTATTTCTGAGAAAAGGTGCATCACTGTCAAGCATAGTGTTAAAATTTAACTATGTGTTGCATATATTTAGTTGTGTCTGATGGTTAATATTTTTCTGTGAAAAAAAATCATTTGTGAGAATGTTTCATTCCTTTATTTTCTGAAGACTGGCCATGTATCTTCTGCAGTTCCTCATTTAATATCACAGACTCAGAGGCTATGGTGTAAGGCAGATATGTACTCTTATAATCCCATTTGAACATTAATTCATTAGAAGCTTCCCTAATGAGAATATAAGGCACTGAGTTGAATAGATCGATAAGTGGAGAAGTGGGCTTTTCTTCCTGGATCATGTGGACACCCAGAGTGGTACTTCTACCCACTGACCCCACAATGCCCATATGCATTGAATGAGACCTGTGATTGAGAAGAACAATTTTATTTTATTTTATTTTGTTTCTGAACTCTAAATTCTTTTTTAATTAAGTTTTTAAATTTTAATTCTAGGATAGTTAACATACAGTGTTATATTAGTTTCAGGTGTACAATGTAATGATTCAACAATTCCATACATTACTCAGTGCTCACCATGATAACAATCTTAAAGAAGAATATTGTTCACTAGGAAATTTAACTCACATCATGACAATGAGCTGTCTTTGAGATTTAATTTCATAACCCTCTTCTTGTCAAGCTTTAAATAACACTGAAATTCTCAACATACTTTTAAGGTGATTTCTTGTACCAATTGTGTATTCATAGAATTCAGAAGCATATATATGTGTATATATCTTTTAATATTTAAGTATAATAAAGTGTTTATCCATTCGTCTCTCTTTTAAGGCAACTATCAATATCTTGCCTGTCAAAAGGTTAATCTACTATGGGAAAGTGATTGATCCCATGATATTGTCTACAAAATTAAATATATATCCCTCTGTATTCTTCAGCAGAAACTATGATCCAACAGTCTTCCCCATTTCTTCTTTCAATACTCTCCTACATTTCTAACATATCTACAAAGCTGGACTATTTGTCATTCCTTAAATGTGTCCTGTATTTTCAATGTCATTTGAAACTCTCCTTAGGTTCTTTACTCTGCCAACAGTGTGTTTCCTGTCTCCTTTATTTTCCTCAGTTCTGAAGCTTATTTAAAATATGTTTTCAAAATATCTTTGGGACAGATGACTTATGGAATCATGGCTTGGGGGAACTCTGTGGACCCTGGCCCTGATGAAATAATAATAAGAGGTGAAAATTAGAAAAAAAATAAATACATAAATGAGCAAAGGAACCATTTAAAATCTCTGTAAATTGGCCAAAGAACATGCAACAAATGAAGAAGCATATATTGAAGAAAATCTACTAAATCTCATAAAACTGAGTCTATGGCATTTGAGTCATGTACCCCACTCCCAACATCAAGATGGAAACTACATTCGGAGTGGGTGAACAAGAATCGCTTCCCTAGATTCCAATCTAGGGCGGCAATGTCTCCCCAGGGGAGGCAAGGTACAGCATTTCTCATGTCCAAACTCATTGTTTCAGGGATTCCCTTTCTCCATGCAGCCCTCACTCATAGGATAAAACCTCTATAGTAGACAGAGCAGTTCAAGAAAACAGAGACCCCAATCACCCTCCCTTCAGCTCACTTGTAGGGTGGAAGTTCCATACCCAGAGAAGCAAGCCTCAAACAGAGAAAACTGCTCTTGACCAGCTCATTGTTCACAGAGCAAGGGCATCACTCAGAGGAGAGGGTTCCTGTCCCAGCACCCCACTCTGGAGTAGGAGCTCAGAGATTTTTCCCAAGGGGGAAAGGCAGACCATAAGCCAAAGAGATGTCTGAAGCTCTCCCCAAGTGCCCTGACTTTATCTGGGACAGTGTATTAGGGAAGTTCTACCGTAAGAATGCTCTCAAAGCAGTGGACATTTTGGTGGCAAGCAATCGAGAGGCTGGTAGCTTCATGTTAGCAAAGTTAAAATGTTAGAAAAGCCCGCTAGTTTAGTAGGGAGAACCAGGGAGAAAAACAGCAAAAACAGCCCTCCTGGATTCAGAACAAGTCTTAAAAACTGCCCTCAAAAATTGTCAATTCTGCAAATATTGGTAATCAATAACTCATGTTAACATGACTTAGGGAAATAACTAAATATTGTCACCAATTCATTCATCATTTTCTGTATTTCCCTAAAGTCATAATTACATAACCGCTGTTTCCTTACAATCTATAGATCTTTAACTTAGAACAGACAATAAAATACAGTTTTTATGTGTCCTAAAATAACCAACCGAAGAGAATGCTTTCACAGTCACATTAGACATGAAAAAAATATATTAAAAAGTATCTAGACTAGGGCGCCTGGGTGGCTCAGTTGGTTAAGCGACTGCCTTCGGCTCAGGTCATGATCCTGGAGTCCCTGGATCGAGTCCCGCATCGGGCTCCCTGCTCGGCGAGGAGCCTGCTTCTCCCTCTAACCCTCCACTGTCTCATGCTCTCTCTCTCTATCTCATTCTCTCTCTCAAATAAATAAATAAAATCTTTAAAAAAAAATAAAAAAAAGTATCTAGACTAAATGGGGAGAACATTAGAAAAAATTCAAAAAACCATAAATCTGAAGTAAAAATCTTTGAAACATAGACATGAAATATGATAAAATAATTTAAGTTGCAAGAACATGTATACATTATATTTACCATGTGTAATTAAATTATATTTGTTTTTAAGTTATATAAATGAAATAGGTGACTTCCTATGTCTACTTTAAGGTTTATATATGGAATCATGACTTACAGATGTTTTAGTTTCCTGGTTTGTTTATATTTTTAACACTGAAGGAAATATTTTCCAGGAGAAGTGATGATAATCACATGGGTGTACTATATTTAGCAAGGCGTTATATAATGGTTTTCATCTGACATAAAACATCTGGAGACACAAATCAGCAAAGCCTTCTGTTTCTTACTTTAGATAATTATATATAAATCTTCATTCATATAGCTTCTGCATATTATGGGGTAGAAAAAGTAAATCAAATTGTGTGGGGAACAAGATGTGCATCTGGAAAAGAGATTATAAAATAAGAACAATTTAAGGACTCTGAAAATATTTGGGAATGCACTAGATATACCACTTTTTAGATTTAACAATCCTTGCCAGTCATGAAGCAAATTAAATATGAAAAAATGGCAATATATAGAATTATAACACAATGTCCCCAGGCACAGGGTAACTGGGTTTGCCAGGTCAGTATCATAAACAGCTGGTACACCGATTCTCCACAGCCTAATGCCAAGCAGCCTGTACCTCTCCCACAGGCAAGACTTACCCTGTTAAAAGAAGGAGCCATAAAGAGAAAAGGGTCCCAGTATAGAAATTCAAAACTACACTGGCCCAATGAAGACCTGAATGTATCATCCCTGTATTAGTTCTCTATACTGCACAGTTTCAGAAACCTAATGACTTAAAACAATACCCATGCATAATGTCATAATTTCCATTTGTCAAAAGAGTTAGCTGTATTTTCTGCTCAAGATCTTTCAAGTCTCCTGTCAAGATGTCAACTGGGTTGCCTTCTCATTTGGAGTCTTAGTCATGAAAAAATTCACTTCTAGTCTCTGTCAAGTTTTGGCAGAATTCATTTCCTTGTGCTTCAACTCCTAAAGACAGGGCCTCTTCAGAGGCAGTTTACAGCATGCTGTTTGCCTCTTCAGGGCCAGTAAAGGCCCACATCCTCTTGAAAGGGCTTTCACTAATTAAGTCAGGTCCACCGCAAACTGCCTTTTGATTAATTCAAAATCAACTACTGAGGACCTAATTGCATCTAAAAACCCTGTCATGTTTTTCATAGAACATAAAACCTAATCATTGGAGTAACATTTTATTGTAATCCCAGACCCCACTCAAACTCAAGGGGATGGGATTATACAGAGTGTGAACATAAGCAGGCAAGAATCTTGTGGTTTAACTTAAAAGTCAACCTATTTCTGTGCTTTTCTGTAGTATGATGGGCAGATTAGGAGCGCCCATGTCTTCTCTTTTTTGCTGACTTTAGTTATTATGTCTCCCTTCTGCAATAAAACCTATTTATTAACCTATTCATTGTAGAATTGAAACAGCATCGTGATTTATGCATGTCAAATAGAGAGCTGTATGGCCTCCATATTGTATGGCAAGTTGGCAACTTGACCAGCTGGATGATTTACAGTATCTTCCTATTTTGTTTAAAGAGGGGTGTGTGTGTGCGTGCGTGTGTGTGTGTGTGTGTGCATGCACGTGTTTGTACTGAGAAAAATGTTTACAATATTTTTCTCAACTCAACTCCATCTGCCTTATAGATTGAAAAGGTATTAAGGTATAGCACAATAGATGGTAATCATTTGAATCTGACTGCTTGCAAGGGCACTCTGCTACTTACTAGTGGGTGATAAAGGACAATTTGCTTACCTTCTCTGTGTGTTTTATTTTCTATGAAAAATGGAGATACAGAGTACATTGCTCATATGGTGGTAGTGATACAAAATTGAGTTAATATTAGTGTAAATGTGAATGCTGATATACTTCCATGTTTCCTGAAATAGCATTCAAAAAATTGGGAGAGAATACCTCCATGGCTAATGAGATCATTTCAAACAAAAACTTGGAAGTTAAATGAACATAATAAACATGGCATCCTTGAACAAAACTGAAAAAATGTTTTTAGACCTTCAGTTAGATGGATTTCTATTCTGATCACAAATAAACATGAACCTAAGATATACCTGAAGCAGAACCAAATTTTAAGATTCAGCTCACAGATATTAAAAAAAAAATGCCACACACTTTCAATAAATTCATCAAGAAACATTTATTTTAACTTAGACAGTATCTAAGTGTTTACAATTGGTTATAAGGGACATAAAAAAAAATCTCAACCATGCTCTAATGAGAATTGAAGTCAAAAGTACCTACTCTGTGTAGGGTGTTACCTAGGATCTGGCAATTAAAGATGTAATTAACACCTTTTTGGAGTAACATCCTATTACTAATATGACATATTTGATGGTTACTTTATGATCTATATTGTGTTTTTTACATATAACTCTGATTTAATCATACTCCAAAATATTTGAGTCATATAATACTATGTCACTTTTTCAAATGAGATTCAACCTCAGTCATTTTCCAAAATATTCAAAAGGAAAACTTCCAAACTCATTTTATGAGGCCACCATTACCTTGATCCCAAAACCAGACAAAGACCCAATCATAAAGGAGAATTACAGACCAATATTCCTGATGAACAGGGATGCAAAAATTCTAACCAAAATACTAGCCAATAGGATCCAACAGTACATTAAAAGGATTATTCACCATGACCATGTGGGATTTATTCCTGGGCTGCAAGGTTAGTTCAACATCTGCAAATCAATCAATGTGATGCAATGCATTAATAAAAGAAAGAACAAGAAGCATATGACCCTCTCAATAGATGCAGAGAAAGCATTTGACAAAGTACAGCATCTTTTCTTGACTAAAACTCTTCAGGGTGTAGGGATAGAAGGTACATACCTCAATATCATTAAAGCCATCTACGAAAAACCCATAGCGAATATCATTCTCGATGGGGAAAACTGAGAGCTTTCCCCCTAAGGTCAGGAACACAGTAGGGATGTCCACTATCACCACTGCTATTCAACATAGTATTAGAAGTCCTAGCCACAGCAATCAAACAACAAAAAGAAATCAAAGGCATCCGAATCAGCAAAGAAGAAGTCAAACTCTCACTCTTTGCAGATGATATGATACTTTATGGGGAAAACCCAAAAGACTTCACCCCAAAACCTCTAGAACTCATACAGGAATTCAGTAAAGTGGCAGGATATAAAATCAATGCACAGAAGTCAGTGGCATTCCTATACACCAACAACAAGACAGAAGAAAGAGAAATTAAGGAGTCGATCCCATTTACAATTGCACCCAAAACCATAAGATACCTAGGGATAAATCTAACCAAAGAGGCAAAGAATCTGTACTCAGAAAACTATAAAATACTCATGAAAGAAATTGAGGAAGACACAAAGAAATGGAAAAAGGTTCCATGCTCATGGATTGGAAGAACAAATATTGTGAAGATGTCAATGCTACCTAGAGTAATCTACACATTCAATGCAATCCCCATCAAAATACCATCCACTTTTTTCAGAGAAATGGAACAAATAATCCTAAAATTTGTATGGAACCAGAAAAGACCCTGCATAGCCAGAGGAATGTTGAACAAGAAAAGCAAAGCTGGTGGCATCACAATTCCAGACTTCAAGCTCTATTACAAAGCTGTCATCATCAAGACAGTATGGTACTGGCACAAAAACAGGCACATAGATCAATGGCACAGAATAGAGAGCCCAGAAATGGACCCTCAACTCTATGGTCAACTAATCTTCGTCAAAGCAGGAAAGAATGTCCAATGGAAAAAAGACAGTCTCTTCAATAAACGGTGTTGGGAAAATTGGACAGCCACATGCAGAAGAATGAAACTGGACCATTTCCTTACACCACACACAAAAATAAACTCAAAATGGATGAAAGACCTCAATGTGAGACAGGAGTCCATCAAAATCCTAAAGGAGAACACAGGCAACAACCTCTTCGACCTCAGCCGCAGCAACTTCTTCCGAGAATTTTAATAATGTTTTAAAAATTTTGGATTTTCCATTAATATTGACTTTAATGAACTACTTTTCATAAAAACTATTCAATGTGTCTTTCAAAATGTTATCACAGTTTCTTGTAAGTCTTTTGAATTTTATTTGACAGGCCAGCCTGACTACTCAGATAACAGTCATATTTCAAACCAGAAATGTTCGGATATTTCCCAGTCATTTTTTAAGCCATATTTTTTTCATGCACACGTGCATTTTTTTTCATGCACACACATATTTTTTTCATTCTCAGTCCATAATTCTCCTTAGAATAAATTGTCTTCAACTTAAATAATGTAATATAATACTGGTACTCTTACTCTTACTAATGCTAATTCTGCTGTTATTACTACTACCAATAGTAACGGCAATCATAACAATAAGAGATTTTCCATTCTTTCTCTGGACGTGATATATGCCCATATACATTTCCCAGGTAACATCATATTTCATGTTTATAAGATGCTGTGTATTAGTCATAATCATATTAATCATTTTTTACATATAGGGGATTGTAATTACCCACATTCATACAGGCAATAAGTGGTTGAATTTATTTATACAGTCTTCCATAGATTCTGGAGTTAGGGAGGTTTTTCTTATTCCTGGAATATTATGATAGAAATCACCTGTTTAGTGCTTGTATGCTCTCCTTTTTCAGTATTTGCATGATTCCCTTTCCATAGTTTAGATTTCTGATCCATTTGGTATTTAGCTTTGCATACAGTGTGACATGTGCATCCAGTTTTACCTTCTTTCTGAAATAACTGTCCAGTTAGCTCCACATGATATATTTTTAGATCGTCTCATTTCTCCATGAATTTGAGATGCCACTTTTAGCGCTTGTGAAATTCTGTATGAAAGAGTCCATATCTAAATTTTCTATTATGTTCCAATGAATGCTCATATTGCAGCAAATAACTATTTAAAATATAGAAGTGTTGTGATAAACTTCACTAGCTGATAAACTGGCACATGATTCAGGGTTCAATCAGAGAAGCCGACTTTCCTGTGCACTTGTTATAGAAGTGTGTGTATGTGTGTGACTGTGGGAGATGGGTGAAAAGACTGTCTTTTGCCTTTTGATTTGAGGCTGGACCTTTTATAAAGCATGAAGAGGAAGCGGTCAAAAAAGGAAGCTGGTAGAGAGTGGAGGAGAGCAACGACCCATTGCCACACACAGCAAATAGGTGGATACTAACTGTGTTTGTCTGTCACCACCTCCCAATTCCATGATGCCCGTGTCCTGCAGGAAACTTGGCAAACTTCGGCACGGACCTAAACCTGTATCTAGCTGCACAGCTGGGGAAGGTCCAACAGCTTCTGGGGAACGGCTGTCCCTTTGCCCATGAGGTGAGCCAGCAATTAACTACCAACCTGTGCGAACGGAAACAGCACCTGGTGCTTCTTCACCGCCTTCTGATTATGAAAAAGATATGGATGCTGCTTCATGTTCACCTTCCAAATCACACACAATATATCTCTCCTGGCCTCTCCTAACCGGATTATATGGGGAGGGAAAATTTTAGGAAACGTAATTTAGCAGAGTCATGCGGATGTATCATAAAGCTACCGCAGTACAGCTCGTAAGCCCAGCCTCCAAACAGGACTCCGAAAACCATATGTAGCTTCTAAATAAAACATGAATGGAGTCTTGTTCCACCAGCTCTGATACAATTGTCATACGTGCAACTGAAAACAAGCTGGCTCTTATCCCCACAAAAAGATATGTAAACTATATTCCACCTTTAGTTGATGTTCATTGTTTTTCTACGTGGGTCTCATTCCCCTGCTTACAACGTAGATACTGAGATGCTGAGTTAACTACTGTTAACATACTTTGTTGTTGTTGATAGGGGAAAGTTAAAGGGGAAATTCTTATACATACATACTGTCGGGAGTTTAGCTAAGCCACTCCATGTTACTGCTGCCTCAGTATCCATTTTCTTTGGATCCAAGCTGACACTAACCCCCAACACAAGCACATGTTCTAGGTAGCAGCCTGCAAAGTCACAAGCAAAGGTAAGTTCCTGAAATGACTTTCCAAACAGCCGTTTTGGTAAACAATCTCTTCCATCTCCCAGGCCCCTTAGATAAGAGCCCATGGAGATCACCAGGACCCCACTTTTGTTTGTTTGTTTGTTTGTTTTAATTGCCCAATCTGGCCATAGCCTGGGAATCCCAAAGCACTCTACTCATGGACCCTAATAAAGACGTTTGACCCAGGTTCTATCGTTTACTCTGCCTGCACCTTGCCTCAATCTCCCCTTGCAGCCCCTCCAGGTATGCCATGTACTCCCTCCAGGACCTATGAGGGACAAACCTATTTCAATTTCTCTTATTCCTTTTTCTTAAAACTTGGTTCACCATCCAACACCCAGAGGCTTTACTTAAATGTTAATTTAACAAAACCATAACACATACATACACAAACAATTCTACTCGTATGAAAATAAGAAAGAACTACTGATAACTATTGTAGTTTTGTTTCTGCACTCTCCCATAATTATAGCTGGTATTTATAATTACCTTCTCCCCCTATCCAATCTCTGTGTCTTTGGTCTTAGAAAGAACCTCAGCTGACTGTGTTTTTTTTTGTTTGTTTTTTTGGTTTTTTTTTTACCAGCTGGGATGACCAAAGCCTTAGTCCCTAGAGCATGAACCACACTGGGGTTATTGTCGTTTTCCAGGGACTTCAATCACAGGACATGGGAATACTAAGGAACACCCCTAGATTTTCTACCTTCCAGACGTATTCCTCATTCCTCCTTCTGCATGGGAGCAACCCCAATCCTGCCCCAATTATCAAAATCAATCACCAGTAGCACCCTTCTTTGCCAGTTGGTTTGCCGGTATGAGGAACCCCAAGACTGCCGGTATGTGGCAGTCTCAACTTCTCCATGAAGAGAACCACTGTTTGTGCATGGTGGTGGAAGTATCCCTGCTTTGGAATTAAGAACTCTACATCACCAGAGCCCAACACTGCAGGGGTAGGAAACAAATATTTTGTCAGTTGATTGCTACGTGATTATCTCCATAAATATATTGCCACTGCATACCCCTTTAATACTAGAAACAGAGTCAACAACACCTTAACATCTACTCAGATTAGAAAAACAACTCCAGATCACTAAGAATCAATTCGCAGAACATATCCATTAAGGTTCTGTTTTCTGAAAACACTTTTAGTAGAAAATTGTCTGTCAGTTCATGTTCAGTCAGAAAAGCAGAACCACTAGAATGGAGATAAAGACTGTTTTTAAGGTCTTGTCATCGTATCTGATACTGGAGCTTGAAATCTATAGAGCAGGCAGTCAGGAATAAAAATCTTTTATACTTCCTGTTTGTTTTTTAAATAATTTTGAAATGGGACATTGCTTCTGCCTTGATATTTGCAAATATTACACATGCAATTTTATACTCATTTCATAAATTACTGAATTATTTTCATTTCATCTGCAATCAAACCATCTCAAGATGGGTTTTTAAATTTTTTTTAAATTTACTTTTTATTTATTTTTATTTCATTTTTTTCTTTTTCTATTTATTTTTTTCTATTTGGTAAACTTATCTTGGCTTGAGTTTTTCTTTTGCCATCTTTGTCTCTTTCTACACTTCATGTTTTGTAGTTTTTCAAGTTGCCTCCATGCTGATGATGTGCTCTGAAATCCTGAAGACATTACTTTATCTGTAACTCAAGACCCCTGCCCTGTGGTAACATGGAAAACAGCACAGACTCAGACATCAACCCAACAGATGGGCCCATGTGGTTTTCTTTGCCCCCTCAAGGGTTGTTTTTGTTCCTGTTGTTGTTGTTTTGTGTGTGGGGGGGAGAGTTTCACTTTTATGTAAACATCCTAGGATAAGCAGTTCATGTTATAGTTTTTCATGTGAAATCTCCTATGAAATTTCATTTCAGAGGCTCGGGAGCTCAACCATCTCCCATCTCTGAGAGCAAGTCAGTTCCCTGGCTTGCCCTCCCATCATGCACTTTTATCTGGCTTAAGGTTTAAATCAGTGGTACCACATTTTTTTTCCTTCTTTTGGAGAGGGGGTCTTTATTTTTTTATTTTTTATATTTTTTTAATTCAGTTAATTAACATATAACGTATTATTAGTTTCAGAGATAGAGGTCAGTGATTCATCAGTCTTAATAATACCCAGTGCTCATTACATCATGTGCCCTCCTTAATGTCCATCACCCAGTTAACCCATCCCTCTACCCCCCCTCCCCTCCGGCAACCCTCAGTTTGTTTCCCAAGATTAAGAGTCTCTTATGATTTTCCCACGTTTCTTTAAGTGTTCATTAAAATTCCTTATCAAACACTTTAAAGATTTTGTACAATTTAATTTGGAACTTAGCAGGTCATAGATGAATTTTCAAGATAGTCACATGTGTTGAAACCACCTTGAAATTGTTTATGAGGAATATGCTGAGTTCAAAATGTAGGATGTAGAGTTTTATTTCAAGACCTTTGCTTATTGGGGAAGTAGAAAACTGATGTTGGTGTCAGGAAGAAGAAAGGGTAGAAAACAAGAGTTTAGAAGACAGGAAGGACATAGTGATGCTGTAGGCAAGGAAAAATGATGCAGTAAAGATAATAATATGTCACTTCTTGAGCACTTACCATGTGTCAGAATTTTAAGTTTAATTATTAAAGTAAATTATTAATCTATTCTTCATCTTATTGATTAGGTGTTATTACTATTATCACTGTTATTATTGGTAAATTCAAGAAAGTATAAACTTGATAAATTTGAGAAAATAAGATATTAAGTCATTTATCCAGGATCACACAGCTAATAATTTAATACAAATAGAGGCTATCTGAATCCAGAGTACCTGGAATCTTAAAAATTGTATCCTGTGAGGAAGGAGAGTGATGAATGAAATATCATTTGCTTGATAGAGGCCATCATTTTCCTCTCTCATATGCTTATCACATACATAATGATCAGGCTGATCAAATACTGAGACCAACTAGAGTAGCAAGAGCATGCAAAGGTGAAGCAAAGTTAGTACAGAAGTCAAGCATCAAAAAGCTAGAGAATTCAATTTCATTCTTCTCCTATTTGATCTTCTATTATAACTTCCCAAAAATATTTAAGGAAGGAGCAAAGCAAAAATAGCAAATAAACCTATATAATTGAACATGGTCAGGGATAAAAAGACAAACCAAATTTCCCTTGCTTTGTTGGAGGAGGTAACAGAGAGGACATGATCCTCAGTTGCTCCAAGAACTGGACTCTGCAATCAGAGGCACCTCACCTTCTCCCCTGCGCTTGAAGTGTACTCTCCCCACTGTTCCCACAGTGGAAGCTGTTTCAAGGACCAGACTTGAGAGGCAATGTATTGTTGAGACAATCTGGATTGTATACTGTGATTGAACCCAGTTAAGACCTCTATATAAATGTTTACATCATGGCAGGTGGGTGCAGAGATCTACTCATCTTGTGGCTACGCGAGACAAGCCTCATAGTAAGTTCCCTTGCTTGTTCAGCCTGCTACCTACCAATCTGGAATGAATGCCTCTTTCTTTGGTCTCCCCTTGCTCTCTGTGTTGGGGGGACAGTTTGTGAACCAACATGCTTTCATTATATCCCCTTGAGAACATATATCAAAATCTCAAAGTGTTTATAAAAGAGTTACACTAATTTCCTTACTAATGAAAGTGAAAGACTACCCCTAGATTGCTTTCTATCTTACTCAATCCACTGGTATCAAAGATGCCCTTGAAATAGCAGAGCTGGCTTGAGTGTGGGGAAAGAATGGATAATAGTACAAAACCACAAAAAAAAATGAAAGGAGATTGATGCAAGCAAGGAGCTTGAAGAATAGTACCGAGGACTCAGTGAAGCACAGTGGGAAACAATATAACAGAACTCCCTACTGATGAGAAGTGAGACCTTCCAACATCCCATGGAGTCGTACCGGTGTCTGAGACGGAGCAACTCAATATGAGCAAAAACCTCATGCTGTGAGCGAGGAAAAGGAGTGTTGTTGAAAAAGATAATGTGAGCCATGATCAGAGTGACGATTAAGCTGTCTTTCGCTCAGTCTCTCTCTCTTTATATATATATATATATATATATATATATATATATATGAATATATATTCATTCAAAATATATCCAAAATGTGTATATAGAATTATATAAAATGTATATATATATATATACATATTCAAAATGCATATAAAGAATGAGAATAAAATGAGTATCACAACATACTGAAGATTTCACATGCAATTAAGTACTTATAAGTAATACAATTGTTAGGAATAGAAAATAAAGAAAATAGGAAAAGAAATAATGGTCTAAGCTTTTAAAAATGTTATTGTTTTTTCCTATATTCTTTCTGATATCCATTCCTCATTACGACTTTTGCCAGTTTTTTCTTTAGCAAAAATAATGTGTTTAAATGCATATAACCATTTATGGCAATTAATTTCATCAGTTGAAATGTTCACTCCTGACATACATCTGTCTCAAGAATGAAGTCAGAGCCTACTTCACTTTTCCCTAATTCATTTTCTTTCTTTAAAAAAAAATGTATTTATTTGAGAGAGAGAGAGTGAGGGATGGAGGGGCAGAGGGAGAGGGAGAGAGAGTTTCAAGCAGACTCTCCACTGATCACAGAGTCTCGATCTCAGGACCCTAAGATCACGAACTGAGCTGAAACCAAGTGAACCACCCAGGCACCCCTAATTCATTTTCTTTCTGACTGCATTCCCCCCTTGTTTTTATCTCTCTCCACCTCTCTCATTCTTATCTTCTCATTTTTAAAAAGATTCCTTTTTACTTATTTAAATTTTGATGATATACTTATGTGACAAAACATTCCCTGAGCACTAAGTAGTACAAAAGATAACTTTTTATTTTTTTTATTTTTTACTTTTTTTAAAGATCTTATTTAATTATTTGACAGAGAGAGACACAGCGAGAGAGGGAACACAAGCAGAGGGAGTGGGAGAGGGAGAAGCAGGCTTCCCGCGGAGCAGGGAGCCTGATGTGGGGCTCGATCCCAGGGCCCTGGGATCATAACCTGAGCCGAAGGCAGACGCTTAACGACTGAGCCACCCAGGCGCCCCAAAAGATAACTTTTTAAGAAATAAGAGATGATAACAAATATTAATCCCATGCCATAATACAGCAACGATAGAATCATTCTTTGCTTCCTCTCTTCCACACCTGGAGTTTTGTCTCCTTCTCTGTACACACAGTGTGGCTATGCATAATCAAAACCTCCCTCTGATTTCTCTTGCCTGGTAAAAATATGTCCCATTGCTCAGCAGGGGCATGGTCTCCCTCTGCAGACACATTAAATCTCTATTGTGAATGTTCTGTATTTCTGGGATTATTTTGGCTGTTCTTTCTGAAGGTGACCAATGGCTGACTGTCCCACAGAGCTGGAGCATTAATGGGTTGCTGCTCTAGTCAAGCAGGCTTTCCCCACGTAAGTGGGCCTTCTGTTTGGGTCCAAACTGTATGAAATGCCGCTCTTCTTCCAGGTACTGGGCCCCAGATAGGAGGTGGAGGATTTGCCTGACATCCCTTCCAAATCTGTGGCCTCCTCTCATTTCCCTTTCTTATATTAGTAAAGTCGAAGCCCCTTATGGAAATGTAGAGCCCTTGGGGCTGTGGTACCCAGACCTGTTGTTAGCAAGATCATTTCTTGATTCTGATGGTTCTCCTCCTGTCCTCCTTTTTTTGTATCAAAAAGCTGATCATATGATTTCCTGTCACTCCATTTTTAGCTTAATTTTACTGCATTTAAATTATTATATTTAAATTATTTTGTAGATTATTTACTTAATTTATTCAAATTCCTGCATGCAATACAGTACAAGTTTTACTATATGCAAATTGCTGTATACAATATGGTTTGAATTTTTACTGCATTTAAAACAATGAACATAAAGCCATTTTGGTCAATTGTCATTAAAGTAGTTAAACAGGATCTGGGTATAAATACAAAGTTTTATTGTTAGGCTCCTGTTCTGTGTGTTTGTTATTTTTTATATTATCAAATGTAGTAAGTAATCATATATTATAAACAACACTCTAATAACTAGAAGAAAATGTCATTTTTTATCTGGATTGTTCTTTTATGACAACCTTAAAATATAAATGAGAAGGATATAAATGATGAAAATGGCATAATTTACAATATGTAATTCAAAATGTCTGAGATCAGGGCGCCTGGGTGGCTCAGTTGGTTAAGCGACTGCCTTCGGCTCAGGTCATGATCCTGGAGTCCCGGGATCGAGTCCCGCATCGGGCTCCCTGCTCGGCAGGGAGTCTGCTTCTCCCTCTCCCACTCCCCGTTTGTGTTTCCTCTCTCGCTGTGTCTTTCTCTGTCAAATAAATAAATAAAATCTTTAAAAAAAAAAAATGTCTGAGATCAAAGCACTCAATAAACCAAAATTGAAGAAAATGGAAAAAATAAAAATAATTGCAATATGCATTAAGTTGATATTAATATTCTATGGTTCAAATATTGTTCTTTTGTAGGTATAAATGGTCATCACTTTTTTGGAGGGCACTTTTATAATTTAATTTTTTTGGATAAAACAATCCCACTTAAATGAATTTAATCTGAAGAAATAATTTACAATCCTGCAATTCCACCACTGTAAATTTATTCTGGGGAAATATCTGAAATGGATATCATTTGCAATTCTTATATATTATTTAAAATTGCAACAAATTAGAAGCAAGGAAACTAAATGTCCAATAAAATGGGATAGGTAAATAAGTTTGTCTCATACAGCATAAGGTAGTAATATGCATGAATTAATACAATTTAGGAGAATATGTAATAAAGAGGGATCATAGATGTTGAACTGTAGCAAAAATACCCTTTCTGTTCTGTTGGGCTTTCTGAGCAAATTTTATTAAAATTTGGGACCTGGGTTAAAAGTTCAGCCTGGCAGTTAAATTATGACTGTAACTAGTGAGACCTGCAGGGAGATTTACCTCCCTTGAAGGTATGTGATTACATTTCCAGGAGGAATAAGAGCTGGAACTCTTGAAACCATTCTTGAGTTGTAAAACTGAAGAAAAGGGTTTCACTTCCTGGAGGAGGAATTTATTTACATTTTAAAGAGTAAAGGGTCTGGACCTTTCTCTTTTGTATTTCCAAGGAGAAATTGTTTGCTCTAGGGAGTGAAAGACCTCCTACTCAAGAGAGGAGAAGAAATAGCTCTCTTTCTTCTATATAACCATACAGCTTCATTTTCCGTGGGCTCCTCACCTGCGATAGACTCAGTTATGTGTAAGATGTCACCTACCTCTCATCAACTTAGACCAGGGGTTAGAACTGGGGAAACGGGGTACCGGTGTGGTGATTACTATACGTAAGTAAGAATAATCTGTTCCACTCCAGAAACTTCATGTTGATATTTAGGATAATATTTGTAAGTATAGATACTAAAAATCAGAATATACTAGTAAATGAAAGCCTACGTCTTTTTTTTTTTAAGATTTTATTTATTTATTTGAGACAGAGAGAATGAGAGAGAGAGAGCACATGAGAGGGGGGAGGGTCAGAGGGAGAAGCAGGCTCCCCGCCGAGCAGGGAGCCCGATGTGGGACTCGATCCAGGGACTCCAGGATCATGACCTGAGCCGAAAGCAGTGGCTTAACCAACTGAGCCACCCAGGCGCCCTAAAAGGCTACGTCTTATAGACAGTGTGATCCTAGTTCCAGAGCTTTTGCTTATTACCCATGCTTGTCTATCCACAATCCATTTACTTAGCATATACCAACATAATAATACAGATAAAAAGCTAAAATATTTAAGAATATAGTAATATGCAGTGGTAGTTTAAGTAAAACATGCTCTAGTAACTATTTTTTAATATTTAAGTAAAATTTAACAAGATTTATATACAAAAAATGCATCCATTTAATTCTAAAATATGATATAATGCAATTATACAATAGAAAGTCTCTTGTATCTGGCTTTTTTGACTTTGCAGAACACTTTTAAAAGTCATCCCTGGTTTTTTGTTTGGTCTGTTTTTGTATATCAGTAATTCGGACTCTTACGTTGCTGAGAGGTATCACAATGTATGAATATACCACAAATAGGTGATCCATTCATGTGTTGATTCACGTTTGGCTTCTTTCCAATTTTGGCTTTTGAAGAAATAAATATGAGCATGCTTTGCAGAAGTCTTTACGTGAACATATGTCTGTTTTCTCTTCGGTAAATACACAGGAGTGGAATTGCTGGGTCATCAGTCAAATTTATTTTTCACGTTATTAGAAACTGAAAAATTATTTTCCAAAGGTCATGAAGATGATTTACTATGTTTTCCCTAAGAAGTTATATGATTTCTATGTATGTATATATTTCTGGGTAGCTTTCTTGTATAGTTTGAGTAAGGTTAGAGATTCACATTTTTTTTCTAATTGTTTCAGCATTATTTCCTGAAAACATTGTTTTTTCTGCATTGAGTTACCTTGTCATCTTTGCCAAATATCATTTGGCCATAAATGTGTAGGTCCATTTGGAATCCTCCATTCTATTCTATCATTCTAACTATCAGTTTGTACTAAGTCCTGACACCAGGTAGCATAATCCTCTAATGTTTTTCTTTTTCAGAGCCTTTGTATTTTTAAATACATTTTATTATCAGCCAATCAATTGGATTATAAAATTAATAGGATTGTTGATAAACTTAAAGTTATTTGAAACTAAATGTCATCTACAAGCATATATATGCAAAAGTATGTTCACAATTGTCTTTTCCAATTTTGAGAGTAGTTCATAGAGTACAGATTTTGGTTTTCAAACACTGTATTTAATAATACATGGCTTAAGCAATATAATCTTAGACACCTCATTTTTATCTGCCTATGTATTAATTTAAAAACATGCTTACACTAATTGTAATTGAATATATTTTACCTTTAAAATTTTTTTAGAGAACTTTTATCCAAAATTTTTCATTTCTTTTTTGGGGATTCTGAAAGCAGATAAATTGACTCTATTTCCCTAACAGCTAAAATGTGAAATATATTGAAAAGTTTATATATTTAAAATAAGATTTTGAACAAAAAATCCTTTTAATCTCTTTTTTTTGTGGAGGAATAAAAAATAAGGGAGAGAATATATTCTACCTGTTCATCATCTTGTAAAGTAGGAAGCATTTGTAATTATGCATTTTTGTACTAAAAAAATGTATTCTTATGCACAGAAATCTCAGATTTACTTCGTTTGTTTATGAAACTGAAAATGTATCCTCACAATTTCATGTAATTATTTTTATAAAAATTATGCTTTTACATTATTAGTATCTACTAGAAATTTTACAGATGTCTGAATCTGTCACCACCCAGTATAAAAATAAATTTAAATGATTAATAACAGTGTTTCCTTTTTTAAGAAAGACTTGTGCCTATCCTTATAATTCTCTACTTGTAATATTTCTAATTTCTTGTAACTCTTATCTCCCTTAGTTCTTTTGTAACTCGTAATCATTATTAATAAAAATTATGTGTGAAATCTTTGGATGTGGTAGATTTAAAGGGTATTTGTACAAACAATTGCTAGTAGTTAGTTTACTCATTTAATTTGTAATAAAATTAATAAAATGAGTTCTTGATTTTTTCTGAGTGCCACTGAACTCCAGGTTTATTTAAACACAGATTTATTTATTTATTTATTTATTTATTTATTTATTTATATTTATTATTTTTTTTTAGTGAGTGAGAGAGAGCAAGAGTGAGTGGGGGCAGGGGCAGAGGGACAGAGAGAATCTTAAGTAGGCTCCACGTTCTGCGGATCCCAACTCAGGGCTTGATCTGACGACCCTGAGATCATGCGTAAGCCAATTTCAAGAGACTGTGGTTTAACAGGCTGAGCCACCCAGGCACCCCTAATCACACTTTTAAGTGATGATATAAAAACAGCATATGTAACTGAATGCCACATTAATGTTAAACAAAATGATTAATGTTTCTTAATGAGATCGCTGTTAATTGGAATTAGTTGATAATGATTTTTGAGAAAGGTCTGTTGGTTGACACTTGGATAAATAGATGATAAAGAGGTAAAGAAGAATGAGGACAAACCTGATTACTAGACATTTGAACCAAAGTACTGGGAAACAAACTCTTTCCAGCAATGATTCACCTAATGATATTCACCAAGTACATACTGGCGTTTGTTGTGTGTTTTGATGCTATGGAACAAAAATAAGGAACAAAAAAGATCTTCCTGACTTCATGGAGCTTATAGTCTAGAATCAGGGCTCAGCTAATGTTTTCAATAAAGGGCCAGTTAGTAAACGGTGTGAACTTGTGGACCAAAAGGTTGTGCCAGGGATGTCATAAATGTGCTCAACTAACAAGACAGAAAATAAATATCCATAACGTTTTATAGATGATATATAAAATATGATAATAGAAAGTATGTAAGATGAGTATAATAAATGAATGTAGTTGGGCTGGTGTAGGAAGGAGTCGGAGGGCAGGCAGTGAGGGTGTGGCTGGCAGAGAACACCACAGTCAAGATGGCCTTTTGGGAGAGAAGAGAATGCATTCATGTCTCCAGTGGAAGGGAATTCTTAAGTGTTCAATTATGCTCAGAGACCAAGGGGGGATTGAAAATGCCTGTGGTCAGTGGGTGTGGAATGTAAGGGTGTCTACATAAGAGGTAAAACACATAAATTAGAGAGCAAGGGGTGAAGCGTGTGAAGACATGTTCTGATCTCTGATGCAATTACTCTGCAGTTTGTAGGTTGAGGGTAGCTATAGACAATACGCAAGTGAATAGGCGTGGCTGTGTCCCCATGAAGCCTTATTTAATGGGCACTGATATTTGAATTTGAATCTTATATCATTTTGAAATGTGACAAAATCTTATTTATTTACCCATTTAAAAATGCAAACAAATATTCTTAGCTCATACACAAATGGGCAGTGGACCACAACGGGCTCACAGTCCATAATCTGTAGACCCTTGGTTGGAAGTGATTTATGAAGTAATAAAGAAAGATACGTAGTTTGCCTTTGTTTTTCAAACTAACTAGCTAGCTAACCACACACACACACACACACACACACACACAGCTAATTAAGAAGCCAATTAAGATGTATTTTATACACATGCTTTCCACCAATTTTAAAGTTGTTTTTTTTTTTAAGATTTTATTTATTTATTTGAGAGACAGAATGAAAGAGAGAGCACATGAGAGGGGGGAGGGTCAGAGGGAGAAGCAGACTCCCTGCTGAGCAGGGAGCCCGATGTGGGACTCGATCCTGGGACTCCAGGATCATGACCTGAGCTGAAGGCAGTCGCTCAACCAACTGAGCCACCCAGGCGCCCAACTTTCCACCAATTTTAAAATAAAACTTTAGGGTCGCCTGGGTGGCTCAGTCGGTTAAGTGTTTGAATCTTGGTTTCAGCTCAGGTCATAATCTCAAGGTCCTGAGATAGAGCCCCACTTTAGGCTCTGTGCTAAACATGGAGTCTGCTTCGGATGCTCTCCCTTTCCCTCTCCCTCCCTTTCCGCCCTTCCCTCTGGCTCACTCTCTCTTTTTCTCTCTCTCTAAAATAAAAATAAATAAAATCTTTAAAAATAAAAAAAAAACTTTATGAAAGCCCATAAACCTATAAAAATAAATAAATCCATAATAACATAAAGCTAAAATCTTTAAGAATCAATAAATACTAATAACATAATATAATAGAAAAGAAATATATTGATTGTAATCAAGGTAATCTATGCCTAACTGAATGAAGTAAAACTCAAAAACTTTGTTTCACATCCATTTTTAAAAATTTGTTCATTATTCATACTAAATTAATAATCCCAGGTCGTATTATTAGTGTTCCATCTGACCATCTGGGAAATCAATGACCACATCACACTAAATAACTGCAAGATTGAATGCATCAGTCTGGGAGATACCAGTGAGCAGATTACAATTCTATTCTCAAGTATAAGACATGAAGTTCTCAGCACAACAAACAGTGTACAGATATGAGAGGGAAGTTCCTGAAACCTGGAGTATATACAGGGTGGGGAGGAACATTCCATTTACTATAACAAGTAGTTTGCTACTTGTTATACCCCAGATACCCAAAAAAGGTTTTGTGATGGCAGCAGTGATTTTTGTTATGGTTGTTCTATTGTATTTTAAAATGTTGGATTGTGTCATTTGAGAATCTTCTGGAACTTCATTGATGACATCTTGAAAATTTGACCAAAACTATTTTAAATGTTTGAAATTTGTCAGCTCTATAAATGAGGACATCTAATAGTTCTCCAATTAGTTGTCAGATCCTATCTGTCCCAAATATTTGTCCCCCCATCCTTGAATATTTGTATATTTTACTTGGTTCTATTTTATGTAAATCTCAAACATTTAAATAACAGGTTGTGTAAGTTAAAATGTTATTTTAAAGCAACATTAATTGAATTTCAATATCAAAATTTATTTCTAATATTCTTTTTCAGATCATTCATTAAATTAAAATAAAAATATAAATCTCTAGAAGGTGACATATGAAATAAACCAAAATATATCTATGTGATTCTATTTAACCAAAGTTATTAAAAATGGGCAACTCTTTTGGTGATGAAATAAATGAGAATGAAATCAAACACCATTAGAACACTATTTTAAAAATTTAGATTGTTGTAAATACTGGCTAATCATTCAATGAGTACATTCTTATTCTCTTTAAGAATGGTTAATAAATACAGCTTGGTTCATTGAAAATACACATCAAACATTCAGAATCATTTTATAGATATTTGAATCGAAATTTAAATTATAAGTTAACAAATTTTCTTATTCAATGTGAAAATGAAAATATTAGTTATATTTATTTTTAATATTTACCTGAAAGGAGAATATGATTTATGAAAAGTGTATATGAATGCTTATTTAAACAACATTTAACAGTATTATTTCCTGGCATATTTGATAGTCTGTTTATAACTCTATCATTTAATAAAATCAATAATAATTGCTTGGCTATTTTTCTGCTTTATGGAACAGGATAACATATTTTTCAATACCTATATATAGAAAATTATAACAAATGACTTAGTAGGCTTCACTATGTCCTAGCAGGAGGAGCAAAGAAATCCTGGAAGCCACAGACTTAAGGAGAATTTATTGCTAGTCATAGAGGGGTAGAACATTTTACTCACAATGTACTTCCTTCTTTTCACGAAAGAGGCAAATTTGGAAGTAATTTTTTTCAGTTAGAAATCATATTCTATAAGGTTAGAATTTCACACATCTAATTCATTTAGCTAAAATAGTAACATCAAGCAGTTGAAAATAGAAGGGAGTGTCAGTGAAAAGTTTCTACTGCTCTGCATATGGTAACACTATATGAGGGAATTTATGGACCTTCTATTCCAAAAGCATCTTTAAAAGCAGTTTTCTGGTTAGTTTCCTGTCTCTTCTAGTATAACTCCATTAGCATTGCTGTTTTATTATGCATTTATTACAATAGATTGCTGGTATAATATATTTTATATTGGGCTTTGTTTTTTTACATGGATTGATTTTTCCATGAAACCCACTCCTGTTCCATCTCCTATGGAAGTACCAAATAGCCTTCTTGTTTGTTCAGTCAAGTAAGAATTGCATGCATTGTAGTTCAATTATACAGTTATTTGCCAGATTAATTCTTGCTTCATTAGTTAATTTTAGAAAGTAATAAATGTTGTGAAGACAGCAAACTGGGGTAATATGACACAGAGATTGCATGGGGAAAGTAGTTATTTTAGATATCATGGGTTTAAATCCTATTTACAGAGGTGGCTGGGTGGCTCAGTCAGTTGGGTGTCTGCCTTCCGCACAGGTCATGATCCCAGGGTCCTGGGATCAAGCCCCACATCAGGCTCCTTTCTCAGCAGGAAGCCTGCTTCTCCCTCTCTGTCTGCCCCTCCCCCCGTTCATGGTCTCTCTCTCTCTCAAAATAAATATAATCTAAAAAAATTAAATCCCATTTACATTAAGACATGTATTATACAGAGATGAAGACATTTTTTGTGCAAAGATGAAGAAAATATTTGAGAGAGAAGGCAGAGCCAGTGTAATGACCCTGAATTACAAACACATTTGCTGTCTTAGTGTGAAGAAAATGCCTGACATGAGGTCAGGGAAGCAGTAGAATGGCAGATTATGTAGGATCTTAAAGGCCATGGTAAAAAATTGCCATGGGAATTTACCCACTGTCTTCAAACAATGGAATTAACTATGGAGGCAGCCTCTATTCGATTATAGATTGAATTACCTCTGCAGATGTCCATGCCCTAATTCTCTGAACATGTTATATTCCATGAAAAAGAACTTTGCAAATGGAATTCGGTTTTAGATTTTACAATAGGGAGATTATTCTGGATTAACTGGGTGGGACCAGGTAATCACATGGGCCCTTAGAAATGGAAGAAAGCAGAAAGATAGGTCAAAAAAATGTGTAATTTCATTTATATCCCATTCTGGAAAAGACAAAACTATACTGACAGAAAATAAATCATTGGTTGCGAGATGATGGGAGTTTGGGGAAGAGTTGACAATAACAGTATAAAGGAAAATTGGGGAGAACTGAAAATATTCTATATCTTGATTTGTAGTGGTTGCATGACTGTATGCATTTGTCAAAATTCATAGAACTCTTACCAAAAAAAGAGTAAATTTTTCTATTGGTAAATTATACTTCAATAAAACTTTGTTATAGAAAGTTGCAAATATTTTACTCAAGTGTTTAGAAGAAGATTAAAATAGCACATAAAAAATAAAATAAAATAGCATACAAAACAAATGAAAATGGGAAGTAAGATAGACAATAATATAAATTAACTAACTGAAAAATACAGTAAGAATTGAAACATAAATGTTACATTTTAAATTTGGCTTCTTTTACTTAGCATAATGTGATGAAAATTCATCCTTATAGTTTCATGCATCAGTGATTTTCCCTTCCATTTCTTTTTTTTTTTTTAAAGATTTTATTTATTTATTTGACAGAGAGAGACACAGCGAGAGAGGGAACACAAGCAGGGGGAGTGGGAGAGGGAGAAGCAGACTCCCAGCTGAGCAGGGAGCCCGATGCGGGGCTCTATCCCAGGACCCTGAGATCATGACCTGAGCCGAAGGCAGACGCTTAACGACTGAGCCAGCCAGGCGCCCCTCCATTTCTTTTTTTAAGATTGTATTTTTTTATTTGAGAAAGAGAGAGAGAGAGCATGTGTGGAAGGGGGGCAGAGGGAGAAGCAGTCTTTCCCCTGAGCAGGGAACCCCAACACAGGGCTCAATCCCAGAACCCTGAGATCATGACCTGAGCCAAGGTAGATGCTTAACCAACTGAGCCACCCAGGTGCCCCTCGCTTCTATTTCTAAGTAATATTCTATTGTATAGATGTATTATATTTGTTTTTCCATTTCCCAGCTGAAGGACATTTGAATTGTTTCAAATTTGGGATGATTATGAATTAAAGTGTTATAAGCATTTTTGTCTGAACACAAGTTTTAATTTCTCTTGAGCAAATACCCAAGATTAGAATTACTAAATCATACTTGAGGTTTTGAATAAGTTTATAAGAATCTGGAAAACTGGCGCCTGGGTGGCTCAGTTGGTTAAGCGACTGCCTTCGGCTCAGGTCATGATCCTGGAGTCCCTGGATCGAGTCCCGCATCGGGCTCCCTGCTCGGCAGGGAGCCTGCTTCTCCCTCTGACCCTCCCCCCTCTCATGTGCTCTCTCTCTCATTCTCTCTCTCTCAAATAAATAAATAAAATCTTTAAAAAAAAAAAGAATCTGGAAAACTATTTTCCAAGTAGTTCTAACAATTTTTGATCCCACCTGAGATGGAGGAGATTGGCCACCACTACAAGAAAGTCACAGAAAGCAATTTTAACCAAACTACACAGCAAATGCTCTGATACCTCCAGGGCACAGGTAAAGACCCATTGAGTTGAGTTTGGAAGAAGGGGAAAAAAACAATAAAACAAAACCCCCTCCACTTTCAGAGGAGTGCAAGCAAACTATTGTGTGTCCACAGTATTAGAAGTCTCTTATTTTGAGGGATCAACACAACATTGTACTGCATAACATCCACCAGATAATAGAGGGCAGAAATAGGTGGCCATGAAAAGGAGAGGCAGGGTACTGGCAGCTTTATGGCTTCTATTTTCCTTTTTGCAATTTTCTTTATTATTTTCAGTATACATATTATATATGTTTTTAGATTATCCAATTAATTAAATAATTAAATAATTCCAATGCTAGTTTTCCTTTCATATTGTATCTGTTGACCTACATTCATGATAGATTGTAACTTCATGTTTGGTAGTTTTGTTTGTGTGATCATTTTCAGGAAACTTGTTTACTATAGGTAATCTCAAGTAGGCTTTGCTTTTGAAAGTGACCCTCCTGAGCAATTTTTATACTCACTTCTGCTATCTGCCTCAAGAGTATCATCAGCTTTTAAATTGCTGAACCATTTGTTTAATTAGAAAAGTTATAGAATCACTGTATTGTAGAATTTTTATATTTTAAATGTATAATTTTTATTTGTTATTGAATCAGAGTTACATTTTCTTCTTTTTCTAAATTACAAAGTAGTTGTTTCAACCCTTTATAAAGCTCAAAGATTTTTTTCATTGGAAAAACTTAAGTAGCAAATTCATGATTAATTTTCCTTTATTTTGAAATCAATCATATTTTAGCTGTTATAAGAGCTTTTTTTTCCATGTTTCAAGTTTTTATTTAAATTCTAATTAATGAACATATAGTTTAATATTTGTTTCAGGAGTATAATTTAGTGATTCATCACTTACATATAACACCCAGTGCTCATCACAACAAGTGCCCTCCTTAATACCCAACATTCATTTTGCCCATCCTCCCACCCATCACCCATCTCCCCTCTAGCAACCCTCAATTTGTGCTAAGAGTTTCTTATGGTTTGCCTCGCTTTTTTTTTTCCTTTCCCTATGTTCATCTGTTTTGTTTCTTAAATTCCACATATGAGTTAAATTATATGGTATTTGTCTATCTCAGACTACTTATTTTGCTTAGAGTAATACACTATAGCTCCATCCACGTTGTTGCAAATGACAAGATGTCCACTCTGACCATTGTTATTTAACATAGCACTGGAAGTCCTAGCCTCAGCAATCAGACAACAAAAAGAAATAAAAGGCATCTAAATCAGCAAGGAAAAAGTCAAACTTTCACTATTTGCAGACATGATACTCAATGTAGAAAACTCCAAAGACTCCACCAAGAAATTACTAGAGCTGATACACAAATTCAGTAAAGTCACAGGTACAAAATCAATGTACAGAAATCTGTTGGCATTTTTATACACCAGTAATGAAGCAGCAGAAAGAGAAATCAAGGAATCAATCCCACCTACAGTTGCACCAAAAACCATAAGATATCTAGGACTAAACCTAACCAAAGAGGTAACAGATGTGTATTCTGAAAAATATAGAATACTGATGAAAGAAATTGAAGATGATACGAAGAAATGGAAAAATATTCCATGCTAATGGCTTAGAAGAACAAACACTGTTAAAATGTCTATACTACCCAAAGCAGTCTATACGTTTAATGCAATCCTTATCAAAATACCAACAGCATTTTGGAATAAACAATCCTAAAATTTGTATGGAACCACAAAAGACCCCAAATAGCTAAAGCGATCTTGAAAAAGAAAAGCAAAGCTGGAAGCATCCCAATTCCAGACTTCAAGTTATACTACAAAGCTATAGTGATCAAGACAATGTGGTACTGGTACAAAAACAGATACATAGATCAATGGAACAAAACAGAAAACCTAGAAATAGACTCACAACTATATGGTCAGCTAATCTTCAACAAAGCAGGAAAGAATATCCAATGAAAAAAGGCAGTCTCTTCAACAAACGGTGTTGGGAAAACTGGACAGCAACATGCAGAAGAATGAAACAGGACCATTTTCTTACACCATACACAAAAATAAATTCAAAATGGATGAAAAACCTAAATGTGACATAAGAAACCATCAAAATCCTAGGGGAGAAGACAGGCAGCAACCTCTTTGACCTCAGCCATAGCCACTTCTTACTAGAAACATCTCTGGAGGTAAAGGAAACAAAAGCAAAAATGAACAATTGGGACTTCATCAAGATAAAAAGCTTCTGCACAGAGAAGGAAACAATCAACAGAGCTAAAGGCAACCTACAGAATGGGAGAAGATATTTACAAATGACATATCTAATAAAGGGTTAGTATCCAAAATCTATAAAGAATTTATCAAACTCAACACCCAAAAGCACATAATCCAATTAAGAAATGGGCAGAAAACATGAATAGATATTTTTCCAAAGAAGACATCCAGGTGGTTAACAGACACATGAAAAGATGCTCAATATCACTCATCATCAGGGAAATACAAATCAAAACTATGATGAGATACCACCTCACACCTGTCAGAATGGCTAAAATTAACAACACAGGAAACAACCAGTGTTGGCAAGGATCCGGGGAAAAAGGAACCCTCTTAACACTATTGGTAGGAATGCTGAGTGGTGCAGCCATTCTGGAAAACAGTATGGAGGCTCCTCAAAAAGTTAAAAATTGAACTACTATGACCCAGCAATTGTACTATGAGGTATTTACTCTATAACGTAAATTACTTTCCATATCTAGGCATGTGTGTGTATATACATAGTCACTTCTGTGAAAATGTTTCCTATACAAAAAACTACCTTTTTTAGGTAGACTGTCCATTTTATCCCTCTCTCTGCTATATTCTATAATCTTATAAAAAGATAAACTTAATTGAAAATAATGCTGATGAGGGCGTATTCTTAATAAACTCTTCCATCCAAAAGAAATACTCTAGAATTTTCTATACATTCTCCATTTCCTTAGGTCTGAGGATGTTATCCTAAAGGCAATACTAATTAGTAGACAATCAAACAAAAGAAGAAATTAATAAAAAAACCAGATGTTAAAAAAACCCAGATGTTAACCTTTAAAATTATCTCATTTATTTTAATTTAGTAAGAAAATTTCGAACTTTAGAATCCATTAGGACTGTTTTAGCATTTGTATACATAATGCCCTGTATGTGAAGTATTATTCAAAATTGCATATTCTTTAATTTAGGGCCTTACATAGTATCTCTGAATCTAACAGGTGTAATATACACATATGTATGTGTGTGTGTGTGTATATATATATATATATATATATAAACAAACCTGCCTATTCAGTCTTCAAGACCATGTAGATTAAATGTGAACAGGGAAGTTTATAATGGGATATCACACTGACAGTAATGAAAAATAACATCCAACACACTGATAGCAGAGAGAGAGAATGACAACACCCTCAAAAATGCACAAAGCTAAGAAGTCAAGAAAATTTAGCAGAGTGAGCTATCCATATACTTACTCAGGTTCTGAGGATATATTGTAATACAAGAGGATGTAAAATTGACATTCTCAAGGGTCACCTGAAATCATTAAGATAACTTGAATCTATTTTGAATATTTGTCTTACATCAGGGGGAATTTCGCCCCTGCCTATTTCATCCTTGGGTTAGCTCTTGCAAATGACCAGTTGTAATAAAATTGTAGAGTCACTGTATTAAAAGACAGTGACTTTTGTCACTTATGTATTCAATTAAATAATAACAATAATAGAGTATGCATTCAATAAATTTCAATTACCTTCTTTTCTTTAGTTCTTCGGGGGAGGTCTCCCCAAATTTTCAGGGTTATTTAGACCTCCTCTCTAATACAAGAAGTCTGGAACACAGAAAGCCCACTAAGTTCATATTTATCATTTACATAATTAGGTAAATTAGAGGACTGATAATTTCCAAGTGTATTAGATAACATATTTTAAGTATCACATTCATAATATTTAAAAAAATTAATGTGGCTTCTGGTAAATGTTATTGGACATTAATTTAAAATATAAAGTGTTGGGTGCCTGGGTGGCTCAGTTGGTTAAGCGACTGCCTTCGGCTCAGGTCATGATCCTGGAGTCCCGGGATCGAGTCCCGCATCAGGCTACCTGGTCAGCAGGGAGTCTGCTTCTCCCTCTCCCGCTCCCCCCTCTTGTGCTCTTTCTCTCTCTCACTCTCTCTCTCAAATAAATAAATAAAAATCTTAAAAAAACATATATAAAGTGTTTATGTCCAGCAGATCCAATATACTTGAAAATATATTTTCAACCAAGTCCAAAATGGTGGTAATATTATTCAAAACTCTATAATATAAGTTGGAGTGCTTAATGGTGAAGACTATAGTTGGTATTATCATTATTTACTCCTTCCAGATCAAATTTAATCTCAAACTTAAAATGAGTATTATTTCTTCAGCAGATACACATATTTTTATTGTTTTTTAAAGAAATATTTGTTTATATCCCAGAGAAGATATGTTGAGTGTTCATCTAAACAAAGATGTCAGCATTCTTAGCTTTCAGTAGAGTATAACCTTGAGCTTTGATCATTTATTTTTTAAGCCTCCAGTAAAGAATATTTATACTTCAGACACGTTTCTGTTTAACGTATCTTCTTAAATATAATCTAGTGTAGGAAGTTATCTCCCATATATTTTTATGATTGGTCAAATGATATATTTGAAAACAATATAATTGCTTTATCCTTAGAAATACTAAAGAACCTTAGGAGCTCTTAAGATCAAATCTATAAGAAAACAAGAAGGTAAGAGATGAGTAAGATTATTGTATAAGAAATGGAATTATCAGCAACTAGCATATTATTCTTGATTTGCTCATTTCCTATGAATAAATTGGCCTATTTTATTTCCTGGTGAGACACTGAAAGAGGGAATCATAAGAGTTAGTTAATGATTTAATAACAGTAACAAACTATGCATGTATTGGCACATGCTTCCATTCTAAAAGTGACGTGAATGGTACATAAAAATATGAGGGCCTGTGGCTTGGGATAGGAAAGGAAGGAGCCAGAACTATAGAAAATATCTATTTTTGCTTCTAATTTTCTCCATACTGATACAAAAGTGACATGATAAACATAATTAGCCTATGCAAATACATTAGGAAGACTTAAAATTGCATTGTTACAACTCTTAAATCTACTTAAAAGCTACCTTCAAGACATAAGAGATCATACAAGGGACATTTTTTTAATGTTTTTAACTATTATATTTCTATCAAGTTAAATCTCCTAAAACTCTATATTTGGTTTAAAACTCTCTAGCTTCCTATAGCTATCTGTTGGCATGGTTACAATTCCATATACTCTGCATTTGAATTGATGAAATTCATTATAAAGCATGTCTATTTTACTCATGCACTACAGAAATAAAGTTGAGGAGAATGTTTATTATGTTACTTTATGATTTTTATAAAATGACCCATGTGCTACATTTTTATAAGAGTTCAATGCTAGGGAAAATTTTGTCTTTACAAAAATACAAAACGAATCACTACAAGTAAAACACTAAACAAGTAAATACAAATAAAACACTAAAATGCTTTTATCTATTACCCAATGAGAACTAAACATCTTTTCAAGTCTTTTCTTAATGTCTTGACTTCCAGAAAGCTAACAACATAAATCTTCTAACTTGATTAGCTTTGTCAAATTTTTACCTGTTAAAATAGTTATTTTTGTAATCATGATGCTGTGTTTTATATTTCTTAAATATGTACATACATTTGTGTATTTTATATTACTTTACCCAATGTTCTATATGCCAGAGAAATATGATTTATAAAGATATAATCTATATTTCAAAAAAGTATGGGTCTTTTTTGTCAAACAATAAAACACTTAGTAGCTATTAAAGCCATATTGGTGTATTCTTGGATAGTATATGGCCTTGATAGCTTATGTAATGATACAAAAGTATTTGCTAATATTTTCTTTTCCTCTTGGCAAGTCCATCTTTTTTTTTAACACTTTATTGTTTCTAGGAATACAGTTTGAAGATATCTACTGCATACTAAAATTTTAATATTTTGAAAATATATTAATACATTTAAAGAAATATTTAAATATTATTATCATTGTAGTTTTCTAATAAAATACAATCGTAACAAGTTCCTAAACTGAGGTCAAAGAGATTATTGATCTGTAGTAATCATTTCCATACTTGCCAGAAAATTCATATATATCAAGTTTAATTTCCAAAGTTACATTGCTTTTGTTCAACATATGCCACAATATATAGTGATGAGCAAGATGAAGAAAAAGAAACAATGCTAAAATTCATTAATTCATTCACAAATATTTCATTAACACAGTAACAGTTATTAATCCTTCCATTATAAGCAGGGAGGTAATTGGACACCAAACATTTCAAACAAAAAATGATTTATTTGTTTAGCCTTCAAGTGTTCAGGGCAAGTGCAAATTGTTCTTATTATAAGACCAGAATCTATTATTTAACTCTGTGCCCTGTAAATGGTTTTATACCCAGAGTCTACACTGAGATCTCCCAAATGCTGAAGATTATCATTTTTTTTCAATAGTCCTTGGCCTCATAATCTCATCCTATCACCATACGTGTTCTCATAATTAAGTGATGCAAAGTCTACTCAAGTTTTGGAAACTATAAAAAATCCTGATGAAATAATTAATCTTTTCTCGGCTTGTATCATTTACCGCACTCCTGTATTGTGGCTCTGGTTGACATTAACACATGATAAATGTTCAATAAATATGGAAATAGGCTTCAGACTATGACTACTCTTCTATAATTGCTAGAAGTAGACCATGAATACACACACACACAAATTGCTGCATCAAGAAACTGTTTTCCGCATCTAGATTTTTGTAAAATCTGATTTATTTTGATCACGTGGGACCATTATTGTGCTTTGCTCTGTAATTTGCGGCATGTTCGCAACTCAAGAAAGTGATGTCCCTTCTATGTTCAGAATCTTTATCAAAGAAAAGTCACCTTGACTGCAGCCTTCTGCTGTGGTGTGACATTTAATTTCTTCCATCTCAAGCCCAGCTGACTCTAACCTGGCACAAAATTATTTTTAAGTGAAAAATTTCTACTTGCACCTTAGCTCCTGTTGCCTCCTACAAGGTGCTTCTGCTGGGGAAAAGTGCCTACCATGATGTGAGAATCCAGGTGGGGAAAGCCCCTGCCATACCTAGAAATTTTGCATGGTGCAGTTGAGTTGGATCTCTTAGGTCCAGCATCACAGTAATGAATGCTATTGACACGTAGTACTGTAACTGGATCCAATTTAAAATATCCTATCTTCCCAAAAGTCTTATTCTTAACCCTTATGAGACCAAATTATAGAAGTTTATTCTGCTTTTTCAAGATTTCCTAAAATTATTTTTATAACATTGTGTTAAATTTTATGATGGGAAATGAGTCAGGCATCGATGCTTTCTGTCAGTATGATTCTACACCTAGATTAAAACCAAATCCTTCCCAAGGCTTAAAGATGCCATATAGTCTGTCCCGTTGGTATGTCACTGGCATCATTTCCTAGTGCCCATTAGCCCTCTCATCCACTTGAGCCATACGGGCCATCCATTACACCAAGCATATTCCCACCTCAGGGCATTTTCACTTACTGTTCTCTCAGGTAAATTCATCCATCAGTTGTTCCCAAAGGTTACTCACTCACTTTAGTCAAATCTTAGCAAGCCTTCTTCTTACATTATTTTATGTTTTCTTCATAATCACTGAACACTATCCAACATTTCATATATGCATATGTGTATATGAATACATTTGTGTGCCTGGGTATTTTTTTTTCCAATAGAATGTAAAATTCATCCATGTGGGATTGTCTTTCAGTTTTATTGGTCTTGTCTACCACTTTATGCTCACTGCTCAGAATAGTAACTGGGCTATAATAAGACTTCAATAAATATTATTTGAGGGCACCTGGGTGGCTCAGTCGTTAAGCGTCTGCCTTTGGCTCAGGTCATGATCCCAGGGTCCTGGGATCAAGTCCCACATCAGGCTTCTTGCTCAGCAGGAAGCCTGCTTCTCCCTCTCCCACTCCCCTGCTTGTGTTCCTGCTCTCGCTCTCTCTCTGTCAAATAAATAAATAAAATCTTTAAAAAAATATTATTTGAATAAATGAAATAAATAACTGAGTAGATCTGAATCTAAGGAATATTATTGAAGAGTTATAAACTGTGGTTGAATATGAATATGAATATAACTCAGTGACTCCAGTACCAGCCTTGTAAGTGAAGGAGCTGCACTCTTATCCAAGTTTATCATACTTGGAAGCATAAGTTTTTCACAAACACACTGTGCTTTTCTAAACAATAGATTTTATTTCAATTATAATATACATTCTGATAAACAGTGATTGAATTTTGCAACACCACCTAAATTGATACAATAATAAAATCTTCCAATTAGTTTTAATTCTTCCAATGTGTTCTATTTATAAATTACTTTATTACCACGGTTGTTTCTTTCAATTTTTTGTATGTTCCTAATTGAGTATTTTAGGTAGTTTTCGGTATACATTCATTCTTGGTGTTATACTTTGTTTTATATTTCTTTTACTTGTTTTTAAGTCCTTTAAATTTTCCTGCCATGTTGTAGCTGAGACTAAATATGTTTTGTCTTAATACCTAGATTTAACAACATGCTAATAGATCTTGCAGCTGTTTCCAGACTTGCCTCTATCTGCCCAGAAATCCTGAGATATCAATGTACTTTCTAAGAAATAACCATCATCTTGTTTTCTACCATTTACAATTTGTTAGATATTTCTTCTCTATGTCCCAGGACCTTTCCCTTTTTGCTTCAGACACCAATGTTGCCAGTTCCTTCAAAAACCATCTTTTGCAGAAGTTTTGTCTTGCAGGGCTATGAACAAATGAGTAGGGTAGGGATGCACTCAGGCAGGTGCTGCAGAAATCCTGCCTTGGTTGTCTCTACTGGCGATTTTTATCCTTGGTCATAATAATTTTAACCTTACTTCTGCCTTTTCAGGACATCTCTGAAGCTGACAAAATATGATTCCAGCCAACAATATACTATCCTCTTCCTCAGTCTTTCCAGAGGTAAGGTTGTTCATAATGCTCCATTTGGGTACAGAATTAAAATTGAAAAGAGTTAGAGATCACTATTAGTTATACAGAAGGGAGTAACACACCCGAACTATCTAATTGTTCACAGGTTAAATGTAGAAAACAGTAACCATGTGATTCTTTATGATATATCTTCTGAGTAATGGATAGCTTTATATTTAGGCAAGGCACTAAGTGAGAAAACCAACACAAGGAAAGTAAGATTGACTTCATATATCATACTCTAAATAGGTGTGGTATACACCTCAGCACTGTCTCTCCATCACCATCTTCTGATACTCTGGAGATTAGTAACATGAAAATCAAGGTACGTTCTTTTCTCATAGATGTAAACTGATGCTTCGAGATGTGCTGTTCAAGGTGATTATTTGCTTTGCTTGAAGGCATCTGGAGGCTTTTTAACAGGTATCATAATTCAAGATGAAGTCAATATAGTTAAAGCTGCAAAAAATATCTGTCACATAGAAATGCATAAAATAAAATAGGTGTTTAGGGGCGCCTGGGTGGCTCAGTTGGTTAAGCGACTGCCTTCGGCTCAGGTCATGATCCTGGAGACCCAAGATCGAGTCCCACATCAGGCTCCCTGCTCGGCAGGGAGTCTGCTTCTCCCTCTGACCCTCCCCCTTCTCATGCTCTCTCTCTCTTAAATAAATAAAATCTTAAAAAAAAGAATTAGAATAGGTGTTTAGGCAGATAGCTATATATGTGTTATTTTAGAGGAATATAAAATAGGACGTCTTTAAAAAAATTTGATCCCTGGACCATATTAACATGATTCACAAGTATGTAGTATAAGACAGTAATAAGTGTAATGTACTGGTCTAGTGGGCAAAGTGGACATGACATAATATCAGGAAGCAGTCTATAATTCCAGGTAATGACTTATTTCGTATGTATACCTTCTGTTGCATATTAAGTTAACAAATTGCATAGTTCAAATGATTGACATATAGCATAAATACAGTGCTTTTACATCTAATGTAGGATACTGGTTATTATATCTTATGGTGTGTTTCCTTTCTGATTTTCTGAATATAGTATAGAAATGCTTTAACTACTTTTTTTAAGTTTTAAATACAAAAATTTTTTTTTTCACTAGAATAACCAGCTGTTATTAGGAAAGTCAAACATTATGAGAGTTACAAGTTCTTAAATCACAGATACTACCCCAAGAAAAAAAGTATAAAATTTATATATATATATATATATATATATATATATATATATATATGCCTTCAAAATAATCACTTCTGGGTTTACTGATGTTCACTTTATTTTCCCCTACATATTAAATTTATGATATAAATATAATTTTATATGTGCACAATATTAAATAAAAAAGTAAAAACAAAGATGAGTTCTAAGATAATCTTGCAAAAAGAAGTTTTGGAATTATAGGCATATTTGCAGATCCAATGTAATATATCTTTTTTCATAAGGTGAATGAGGAAAACTTTCAGCTGTGTATTATGGTATGTATTATTTAAAATTAGCTGGTTCCTGCATAACTATTCCTCCCAGAAACATTGGAAAGGAAGAGGGAAAGCACATTTTTATTTCAGAACGACTATGTGCCAGGCTCTGTTTTAAATTCTTTAAATATTGTTAAAAAACTCACCCCAGATTTTTAGAGATTAAAAAAACAGATATTTATTCAAAAATCCTTTTTTTTTCATTGACTGAACCACTTTTTCCCACTTTCCATCATTAACCACTGAGAAATAGGCTTTATCTGTGTAAAACTATTGCTTCACTATTTTTATCTCTATAAAAGGTGTAAACATGTGTTATACACTTTCACAAGTATATATGTTTGTTTTCCAAAACTGGAGATTACCTTCTAGTTCTGCAACTACATTTTGTCACCATTTCATTACCCTGACATTTTAACCTTTATATGGACAGAAAATAAAATATGTTGATATTTAGAAGGTGAGTTATCATGGATATCATAGAGTGCTTTGTAATTTATTAGCACTTATTCTAGATTATGACACATTTTTTCTTACTAAAATCTTTATCAATTCAAATGAAAATCATGAAATATACTATTAGAAGAGTAAAGCAATCACCTAAATATCTTACATCTCTATGCTGTGCCTTATAATTTTAGTTCTATACTTTTGATATGTGAGAAAAAGATAAAATTTTCTTTCTTTGAATATTATCTTATATATTGTCATTGTGGTCTTAAAAATGGTACTTCTCTATTTAAAATTAAAATATGTTTAAAAAGTAAGTACATTACCAGTTCAAAAAATTAGTTTGGAACAAGTTAGATTATAAATGAACATATTAAAATGAACATATGTAAGTGCATATCCAGTTATGGATACAACAAATAGAAGTCTTAATTTCAGTTTCACAATTTCCTATAATAACACTATGTGTTCCTTTGTTAATTCATTTGTTCCTTCCTTCCTCCCTCCTTTGCTTCCTCCCTCCCTCCTGTTTTTTCTTTCTTTCTTTCTTTCTTTCTTTCTTTCTTTCTTTCTTTCTTTCTTTCTTTCTTTCTTTCTTTCTTTCT